>NC_069717.1:11311212-11391212 GCF_027358585.1 Pangasianodon hypophthalmus
CATACCAATCAATCATTGCTTGAATGATACAGCCTAGACACAGCCTAGTATTGTTGCTAACCATGTTGCTAACTACTGGCTAATTCCAACAAGATAATGCACCATAACACAAAACAAAAGTTGTATCAAACTGGTTTCATGAACATGACAATGAGTTCAGTGCTCTTCAGTGGCCTTCCCTGTCACTGGAGCTGAATCCAATAGAAAACCTTGGGATGTGGTAGAATGTGAGATTTGCAGCATGAAAGTGCACCCGAAAGATCTGCAGGAATTGTGTGATGCAGTCATGTCAACATGGACCAGAATGTCAAAGGAATGGTTCCAACATCTTGTGGAATCCATGCCATGAAGAATTGAGTCTGTTTTGAGAGCAGAGGGAGGCCCTACCCAGAATTAGTATAGTGTTTCTAACTGCTCAGTAAGTGTAGGCTTCCTGCTGAAGTTTTATTAAATGCCCCTGAATCAAATTGGGCAAGACTAATTTGTAATGTTGTGAAATTATAGACGCGTGTACATGGATTCTTGCCAAAAAGTTTAAATCTAAATTTTATCCCTTATACAAATGCACCAGCCATTTGTGTTCCTGATTTATTATGAGTACTTTTTCTGATCAGAGACATTATATCCTTTATTATATATATTCTTTCTAATTCAGTGACAACATTGTTAACGTAACTTTATAATGCAGTCATCAGAGATGACAGGAAGGATGTAAAGGCATGCAGGATTCTTTATTTTCCTATGGAAATGTTTCATCAACTAAAGACAGTAACATAAAGAAGAGGCATGTTTTGTAGTGCCATGGAGAGTTCAGCAGAATAGGCCTGAAGACTTTAAGGATAATGCCTGGGCTCAGGTATAAACTCAGGTACATATTTTTCCCTGATGGAGGGGTTGGGGTGCCTGGGGCAATAATAAAAAGTTTAAGAAATCTGGAAGAGTTCAAAATTTACCAGGAAGAGGAAACACTGAGTATACATAGTATAAGGGGAGGGAGGATCCCAAGTAAGACTACACAGCATCCTCATACATGTGACCTCAATCTATACACATAACTTCAAAATATCCTCCACTCTTTCCTCCTAAATGTAACCTCAATATATCCTCCACTCTTTCCTCATACACATAACTTCAAAATATCCTCCACTCTTTCCTCCTAAATGTAACCTCAATATATCCTCCACTCTTTCCTCATACACATAACTTCAAAATATCCTCCACTCTTTCCTCCTAAATGTAACCTCAATATATCCTCCACTCTTTCCTCATACACATAACTTCAAAATATCCTCCACTCTTTCCTCCTAAATGTAACCTCAATATATCCTCCACTCTTTCCTCATAC
Organism: Pangasianodon hypophthalmus; assembly: GCF_027358585.1. NCBI lineage: Eukaryota > Metazoa > Chordata > Actinopteri > Siluriformes > Pangasiidae > Pangasianodon > Pangasianodon hypophthalmus. The sequence goes on from NC_069717.1 coordinate 11,312,558, forward strand.
ACATAACTTCAATATATCCTCCACTCTTTCCTCCTAAATGTAACCTCAATTTATCCTCCACTCTTTCCTCCTAAATGTAACCTCAATATATCCTCCACTCTTTCCTCATACACATAACTTCAAAATATCCTCCACTCTTTCCTCCTAAATGTAACCTCAATATATCCTCCACTCTTTCCTCATACACATAACTTCAAAATATCCTCCACTCTTTCCTCCTAAATGTAACCTCAATATATCCTCCACTCTTTCCTCATACACATAACTTCAATATATCCTCCACTCTTTCCTCCTAAATGTAACCTCAATTTATCCTCCACTCTTTCCTCCTAAATGTAACCTCAATATATCCTCCACTCTTTCCTCATACATGTAACTTCAAAATATCCTCCACTCTTTCCTCCTAAATGTAACCTCAATATATCCTCCACTCTTTCCTCATACACATAACTTCAATATATCCTCCACTCTTTCCTCCTAAATGTAACCTCAATTTATCCTCCACTCTTTCCTCCTAAATGTAACCTCAATATATCCTCCACTCTTTCCTCCTAAATGTAACCTCAATTTATCCTCCACTCTTTCCTCCTAAATGTAACCTCAATTTATCCTCCACTCTTTCCTCCTAAATGTAACCTCAATATATCCTCCACTCTTTCCTCATACATGTAACTTCAAAATATCCTCCACTCTTTCCTCCTGTGTACAGTGTGTTTAACATGAAGAGGGCAGATTCAGCTGACTGAAAGTGGTCTTCATAGAAAATGTAATCCCTTCACTGAAGACGTGAGAAAGAAGGGTGCAGGAAGATTTCAGAAGGGGATGCAGAATCTGCAGTCTTTCAGCATTTAGAAAGCAGCCTGTAAACAAATCCAGGCCCATCTGGGGAGTTACGAAAGGCCCCAGGTGTACGTGACTGTGCGCGCGCTCACGCGGATGGCGGGAAAAATCCACCACAACAGAAAAAAGATAAAATACGACTAAAGCTTGTTCCAGGGGAGTCATGTACGTTTACTTTCTGAGGTAAGAGGTAATACACCTCACAGACATTAGCATGGGGTATGATATTTAGTTGTTTAAACAGTTCTTTAGGAAGTTGAATAGCCTGCAGTGTGTTTTGTAGTAGTTTGCTATTTAGCGTTCTGCTAAGCGCAGCCTTAGCTGTTAGCTAACCGAAGAGCGATGCATTCTGTACACTTTCCCCTCTAACTAAAACAGTAAATGCATGCTGGCCATGTATTACATATAAACTGATATTATTGTTGTGTTTCTTCATCAAACCCGTTTCTGAGACCGAGCACGCAGTGATTTACCTTCAAATCACAGTGGATAGTAAAGACAGGCGGATGGATACATCCTTTAAAAATCGAGTCTAATATAAGAATCGATACACTGTGCTTATTTAATGTGCCAGAGTATGACCCTAAAAATATGAAGTGTTGTAGGACGTGATTAATGTGTAAGGTAGGAACCCACCCACCTACACACACACACACACACAGAGTCAGACAGTCAGAGATGCCAGAGTCTTGATATCCGTGTTCTCACTAAAAACTGCTTGTTTCCCCTTTTTACATACACAAGAAGACTTTTCCAAGTATGAGTATCACTATCAGGACACTGGTCTTTGTACTACTTTATTGGACTGAAAAGGTAGTCAGTGGTATCGCCTCTGTCTAGTGACTCTATCCCATAACTTCAAATGTGACGAAAAAAAATTTAGATACCTTTTTTTTTTTTTTTTTTTTTTTTTTTTTTTTTTACACAGAGAACCATATTATATTAACCTGTAACAGGAAGGCATAAAGCCAATTAATTATGAGTAATGTACATCTTAGCGTTAAATGAATAAACTCATCAATTAGAATGCATATATTACTTAATTTCATAAAAACACATTTTGAATCTATGTGACCCTTTTGACTTTCCGTACTCGCTGCTCCAGCTGACGTACTTTTCAGTGTCTGATGGCGAGACCAAGAAACTCCACGTGTCTGATGGCAATACCACATTTAATTACAGCCTGGTATTTAAAAAAAAAATTATACACTTATTTTAGCCTGGTATTTAAAAAAAAATGATTTTATGTTATATTTTACATGCTAACAAATGTTTTGTTAATAAATGTACTTTGTTATTTAATTGGTGACATTAATGTTTAACCAAGCTATTTTTAGACGTTTCTACACGTTTCTGTATCTAATTTCCAGCTTACAGTAGCTAACTAGGTAATTGAATATTTCCCTGAATATTTTCCCCAGAATATTTAGATTTTTTCAAATATATACAATATGCATTTTATATATTTCCCTGATAGAAATATGAGACATAGTAAAATGTATTACCAATTTTGCCATTGTTCTGCATTTTCTTTATGTTGCGGATTAACCTAACTTTTTTCATTACCATGTTATTTTCTATTAAAACTAGCTGTACCAGCATGCTTAATGTTATTAATATTTACATTATTAATTCAGCATATGGGTAAAATTAACATAGAAATGGATTGCTGCACAGCTCATATATCACATTTAATACCATAATTATGAGAAATGCACTATATGGCCAAAGGTTTGTTTACACCTGACCATCACTTTCATATGTGGTTCTTCCCCAAACTGTTGCCACAAAACTGGAACCACAATTGTATAAGATGTCTTTGTATGCTGTAGCATTACAGTTCCCCTTCACTCGAGCTAAGGGTCTTATCCCAATCATGTTCCAGCATGACAATGTCCCTGTGAGCTCGAGTGTCCTGCACAGACCTCAACCTTTGGGATGAACGCCGACTGCACCCCAGGCCTCCTCGCCAAATATCAGTGTCTGACCTCACTAATGCTCCTGTGACTGAATGAGCAAATCCCCACAGCCACACTTCAAAATCTAGTGGAAAGCCTTCTCAGAAGAGTGGAGGTTATTATAATAGTAAAAGTCTAAATCTGGAATGGGATGTTCATCAAGCACATCAAAGCAAAAAGACATCCTGTACATTTGTGTGCATCTGACTTTGTGGCAATAGTTTAGGAAAGACCCACATATGGGTGTGATGGTCATGTGTCCACAAACGTTTTGGCCATATAGTGTACTCAGTAATTTGGTGAGTAAAGGTGACAGTATTTTAACCACTGCTTATATTAAGTGCCATATGCTGATGTTATATTGTGAAGTATGATGACAGTGCATTTCTTTAACAGGATGTTCCAAATTAATAGAGGGAGATGTTTCACAAACACATTCTTCTCTCAACCACTGTCATGGATTGAAGGAAACAGACAGACACCAACAGTTTTTAACAAGCTAGTCTCAGCCAGACCAGTGAAACACTTAAGATCCATTCAGCAGAGGAGCTGGACACACCAGGCATTACACCGGTGCATAAGCTCAAGTGCAGGGAGAAGAAGCTTGCCAAGTGCCTTTCCAATAATAGATGGTGCTTGTCAGCCAATTCACAGACATGTAATTGAAGCCAATTTGCAGAACAGCCAGGCATGTCAGCAAAGGTATGATGGAGTTTTGTATACTAAACAGCTTCTTTTTTTACATTTCTGCCATTTGACACAGGGCACTTTCTTAATACTAAAGTAGTAAGGTAAAGGTGAAGGATCCTAACTAAATAGTAATTTACTGAATCTGTTTATGGTGAACACCTCTTTCATATGTGATTATTTCTGAACCTGTTCAGGTATCTAGCGCTTATGGAGAAAGTGTTGAAGGGAGGTGGGGAAAACGCCACTGCCCGACATACGCAAATGCAGAGCAAGGTTCTAGTCAGAGACAGGCTCCACATGCTGTTGGATGATGATGAATATCTAGAGCTGTCTCCCTTTGCTGGAATGGGTTTACCCTATGGGGACATCCCATCAGCTGGCTGTCTCACAGGTACAGTACATGGTCATCATTAAAAAATGCTTGGTTGTGTGGTTTTTACTAAATGATGATCTGCTTCACATACCGTGTATGCTCCCCGTGTTTCATTACAACAGTCAGTGAAAGTTGTTTGTTTGCTTGTTTTTCTTTACAGGCATTGGTAAAATAAATGGCCTGTGGTGTGTGTTCTTTGCTAATGATGCTACAGTTAAGGCAGGCTCAGCATATCCTATTACAGTAACAAAAAATGTCCGCACACAAGAAATCGCCATACAGAATCGTCTGCCCTGTGTTTACTTGGCAGACTGCAGTGGTGCATTCTTACCACTTCAGGTAACACACACTTGTAAAAAGTCTTAAACACCAGTGTCCTGATGTTATGTCATTATTCATTACATTAATTACAAATAGTGGTTCTGTCAATAGGCAGGCATCTTTCCTGATAAGAATCATGCAGGTCGTATTTATTACAACCAGGCAGTTATGTCAGCATTGAAGATTCCACAGGTAAAATAAAGCAATTTTGCAATTTTTACACGTATTTCTGGGCATTTTCACACCTCACACTGCTTTGTCCTTTGACTCAGTTTGTGCCTCGCAGGTCCATTCAACGGCTAGCATCAAAAAAATGTTGCCTGCAACCCATAATACATAGCGTGTTTCATTTCCTGCAGTTGGGCCATTTCAGGCTCAAATCACTTTCTCACTGCAAACAAACTGTAGAGTGTGCTTGGAAGCGACCAAGACCACCTTGGTTATTTGTGGACTGGTCATTTTGGTCCGCACTTAAGTAGGATTGCTGTGTCCTCACCACACCAAGGAGGCAAATGCACCAGGGTTAGATTCAAGTGAAGTAAATATTTAATATGTGAAATATGCCTGTTTTCCCAGCTATTAGCCCATTTGCTAATTAGACTGAAATTGATACTTTTGATTCATTTGCTATTGCATTTGGTTTAGTTTCACTTTGCACATAATTAAACAAATTAAAAAAGCAAAAATGTTGCCTGAGGGGTGTATAGGAGGGGATGTGGCTAAAAATATACTTGTAAAACTTATTCAGTTGTCAGAAACAGTGACGGGAAAATTCATTCATTAATACAAGATTGACAAGCAATTTTTATTACCGGGAAAGGGTGAAATGTATTGAGTACTCTCTTACATCTACATAGAATTAGTCATTACCTACTTTTTACTTATTTCTTGACAGCCTGGTATGCATAAGAGGCTAACAGTAACAAGAGCTGTCACTTAAGATGTGTTTCTTTGACTTACAGGTAGGAGTGGTATGTGGCCACTGTGCAGCAGGTGGAGCCTATAATCCTGTAATGACGGAGGAGTTAGTAATGGTAAACAGGATAGGCACATTGTTTTTAGCTGGCCCACCCCTAGTTAAAGCTGCTACAGGTGAAGAAGTGACTCCTGAAGAGCTTGGAGGGGCCAGGTTGCACTCAGAGTAAGTGAATTATTTAAAGTTGTGGTCCATTTTTCTTAAAGCATTTTACATTTTCCTTTTCAATGAATGGAAATTTTGAAAGTCATCTCATGTATTATTTTAACAACAGGGGTAACTGCCAAATGATGTAGAACCTGCTTACACTCATCATTAATTCATCTTCATGAGCCATTTTATTCTGGTCAGGGCTGCTGTGGATTCAGAGCCTATCCCAGGAACACTGGGTGTGAGGTGGGAATACAGCCTGATTTTGACATCTATTAGATTTTATTATTACTCTTACTGTTACTTAGCTTTTGTGTGCTTCACTGTCAAAAGACAGGATACCTGCCTCATCTACAAGATCTGATAACGGCACATATATTTGTACTGATCAGTTGTAATTATTATATGAAGTAAAAGGTCTAACCTTTTCAACCAAAGTGCAAGAATCTTATTAAGGTTGTGAACTGTCACCATGTCACGGAAATGTATATTTCCAAAAATATATCCTTGTCAGTTATATATGCAGAGTACATAGTGCATTAAAAAAACAAGCATTTCAGCTATTTTAGAAAAATAAAGTGCATAGTCAGTTGCAACTTTTTGCCTTTAATTTTTAAAAACAAACAAACAAAAACCCCACAAATGCCAGGGGGAGTGGCTGTGTTGATCATTTTGCTGCTGTGGAGCGTGAGGCATACGAGTGTACAAGGAACGTCATCTCCACTCTGAACTTCAAGCTCCCAGAGGAGGACAGTGCTGAGATTGAGGAGCCCCTGTATAATGCTGAGGAGCTTATGGGCCTCGCACCAAAGAGCTACAATTTCAGCATGGATGTGAAACTGGTGAGGTTTACACACACACACTATGCACATGCACATTCCTTATTCACATATATCATTTCTTCCTCTTTCTTTATCTTTTTAGATTGTGAGTCGACTGATTGATGGCAGTCGGTTCCAGGAGTTCAAAGCTTACTATGGTACCACTCTCGTGACTGGCTTTGCCAAAATTGAAGGGTATACACACACACACACACACATATATATGTCAGGGGGGAGTGGCTATGTTGAGATATATATATATATATATATATATATATATATATATATATATATATATATATATATATATATATATATATATATATATATATATATACACATATATATACACACACACACACACACTGATAGAAATGTTTGTCATTGACCTTAAGAACATAAAGAACATGGACGTTTGTACATATCTGTGTAATCTTTGTAATTTGTCCAACAGGCATAATCTTGTCTATTACAAATTCTAGTTATTAATTAGTAAGGAAGCTCTGGGTTTAGAGAAAAGTAATTTCGTCTGAATTATTACATCTAAGGTGACATTACACATCAGTTTGCTGTGCCTGTTGCCTAGGCTGATTACATGAGGTCTGTGAGTAAGCACTGGGTTTAAACATCTTTGAATGAGGGTTTAGATTATGCTTATTGAGCATACCTTCCCTCAAAAGAGATTTTGTCTTTTCTAACATGTTGACTGTCTGTTTCTTATGTAGCAGAATGTCCTGTTCAGTGACTGCTGCAATAATATCAGGCTTGTGGCTGGCATAAATAGTTGAGCAAAAGATTGTAAGAAAAGCAAGCTTAAAGCAACACAAAGATTTATTCCTGTTTCATCAGACACTTGGTTGGCATTATTGCCAGCAATGGGGAGCTGAAATATGAAGCCTGTCTGAAAGGAAGCCATTTTGTTCAGCTGTGTGAGCACAGAGACATCCCTCTCATCTTTCTCCAGAACACGGCCCCAGAGCCTTTGCACACTCTCTCCCAAGACAAGGTACATCAACTTCCAGTGTAAACAGGTTATTTGTGCTTACCATGGTTAGTGCAGTTATTTTTTTAGGTTAAAATCTGGTTTCACAACTCATATTTGAGCTTTGATTAAATACATATAACTGATTGTTTCCCCTGCAGGCAGAGTCCAATACTAAGTTACTCAAAGCTCAGGGATCCATGATGTCTGCTGTGGCCTGTGCTTCTACTCCTAAGATCACTGTGGTTATTGGAGGCTGCCATGGTGGTGACAGCTTTGCCATGGTCAGTACCACAAAATGTTGTTTTAATGTGTCTAACAACATTATATTGTCTACAACCATTCATCACAAAGAAAAAAAATCTCAGTTTCTTTATTATTTATTATTCTTTTTTATTATTTTTTCAGTGTGGAAGGGCCTTTGACCCCAACTTCCTATTTCTGTGGCCCAATGCTAGAGTGTCAATTTTGGCCCCAGGCCACGCAGGAGGTTTGGTGCAGGATGAAGAAGAGGCCATGCACATTAATGAACGGTAAGAGGCAATCACTGTTCTGAATTCATGCTGTTAAAGGAAACATCTACCATGAGACACGCTAAATGTTTTTTATATTGAAATATTTTCTAATTGTGCTAAGGGATTCTAGCAGCTGTAAGTATTGCAGCTATAAGTATGGTGGCTTTGAGGTGGGAGTCAAGGCTTTCATGGTGGATTTTTCCTTTATGACAAGATCTGAATTTAATGGTATGGATTGTGCATGCAATATTTAGAATTTATGTATAATATGTTTGTGTGAAGGCTGGAAGTAGAGAGCTCAGCATTCTTCTCATCAGGCAGACTTTGGGATGATGGAGTGATTCTCCCACAAGACACAAGGAAGGTATATAAAAATATTTAACAAAGAAATAAAATTCCAGATAATGACTTTTTTGGTAACTTTACACATTTTACTAGGTTTTGGGCAAATGTTTGAAAATCATAACGCAAAAGGAGTACCAGCTTTCACAGGAGAAGCAGAAATCTCCGATACTTCGACTGTAAGGGTATGTATATAAATGCCATGATTTTAACCTTGTTTTGTGTGTCTCTGACATTCTGTCTGGTTGTCACTATAGGGCAGAGCCCTAGAAATTTTATTTTATAAGGTGTGATCCTCCTGACCCTATAAATTATGTTTTTTAGGATATCTAACTAAGTAACAAATTGGTGTTCTGAGATATGATACATACCATTCTGGGCTTTTTAGGCCTTGTACATACTATGGAAAGTGGTGGAAATGATGACATCAATCTCAGCATGTGCTATCTCAGTTACATCTGTGGCAATGAGCATTAGAAGGTAGCCTGGACTTTGGAAAGCCGCTGCCTTTTCTACTATGCTCAATTCAATTCAATTTTTATTTGTTTAGTGCTTTTAACAAAGGACATTGTCACAAAGCAGCTTTACAGGAATATACACACTGTGTGCACAATTATAAGGCAAGTCAGTATTATGATCACTGATCATTATTTCTATGCATATTATCCAACTTTTAACTATGTCAAACTGAATGCTAACTGGATATAATTATTTTCAGATGAAGTTTAATTGTTTATTGAGGGACGTTGTGGCTTGAAGTGATTAACACCCTATATAAGGTGTGCATAATTATTAGGCAGTTTCTCTACCTCAGGAAAATGGGCCAAAAAAGAGATTTAACTGAAACTGAAAAGTCAGAACTTTTAAAATGCCTATCAGCACACTGCAGATTGCAAAACTACTGAGGCATGACAATCAAATGCTTTGTTACGAATACTCAACACGGTCACAAAGATGTGTGCAAGTTGACTGCAAAAGACTTAAGCAGAATAAAACGTGAGATTACCAGGAACCCGTTAGTGTCTAGTGCCACCACATTTCACAACCTTCCAGGAGTGTCCAGAAGTGCTTAGAGACATGGCTAAGGTAAGGAAGGCTGAAATACAACCAACACTGAATAAGGCTTATACCTGAAGACCAATTTCTCAAAGGCTTTATGGACAGATGAAATGAGAGTGACTTTACATGGACCAGATGGGTGGACTCATGGTTGGATCACTAATGGGCGCAGAGTACTGGTTCGCGCAAGGCGCCGGCAAGGTGGAGGAGGGGTACTGCTGTTTGCCGGTATCAATAATGATGAGCTAGTTGGACCTTTTCGGGTTGAAGATAGACTGAAAATCAACTTCCAAACCTACTGCCAGTTTCTAGAAGACACTTTCTTCAAGCAGTGTTGGAGGAAGAAGTCAGCAACATTCAAGACGGTCATGATCTTTATGCAGAACAGTGCTCCCTCACATACATCAAGGTACACCACTGCTTGGCTAGCCAGCAAAGGCATCAAAGATGACAGAAAGATGACCTGGCCCCCTTCCTTACCTGACATAAATCCTATTGAGAACTTCTGGGCCATTTTCAAGCATGAGAGTTACAGTGAGGGAAGACAGTTCACCTCTTTGAACCATATTTGGGAGGCTGTGGTGGCTGCCTCAGCTAAAATTGATTGTGAACAATCAAGAAATCAAGAAACTGACAGATTCAGTGGATGGAAGGCTCATGGCCATTATTGAAAAGAATGGTGGCTATATTCTTCACTAAAGAGTTGTGAAGGACCAAAATTTTATTTTTTAATTGTTATATGTTATTTTATGTTGGGTAGTTGTTAAATAATACTTAAGACTGAAGAATAAACAAGTGATTGGAAATTTTTTTTAAATTTAGTTGCATAATAAATGTGCATGCTAATAAATTTCCGTGAGAAAGACAAATCTTATTTTTTCTTGTTAAACATTATATTTTTATGTGAAATAAATATTTAGGATCAACTTAGACCATTGTATTTGTTCACCAGTAAAATTCAGCTGAGAAATACCATTTGCCTAATAAATGTGTACGCAGTGTATACTGTATGGTCAAAGTGTGCAATTGTGTAACTAGGAAAATTCTTTATAGTTTTCACATGAAGCCTGTTTTGTTGAAGTTATCAACTGTTCACTGATGGAGACTTGAATGCAAAACTGTTTGTGGGAATTGTCCACAAGTTTTTTTTCCACAGCGTTTACTGCAGTTGATCTGAGGAAATTCCTTTGAAATACAGTAGGAAAGCAAACATGTTCTTAATAGAGAAGTAGTATTCTATTAATGACTTGTTTGAAAAAATACCTGTTTGGGTCATTTTAATTGTTTACTCTCATTGATAGCTGTACGACTGTTCATGTTTGACACTGAATGTTGAATATTTACCCTGTCATGGTGTGGAGAAAAGAATCTTGGGCTCAAGCCAAATCGTCCCATCATTGCACATAACAGCTATATCTGTATATGATGTATGGCAGTGAGATTGGGTTCTTTCCAGCCTCTTCCTGTCAGAAGAAAACGTGCAAACAAACAAAGAAAATCAGAGGGCAATATATTAGAGTATAACTTGAGAAGCAAAAGAACCCTTTTTAGGATGATCTAGGAGAAACCAAAGCAGGTGAAGCATGCTTTGCTTCAGGTGAAGTACTTGAAAGCATTTTGAATATACCAGTTCTAGAATATTTTATAATAGGCAATAATATGTAAGAGGGATGGAATGAAAAACAAAACAAAACAAAACAGAAAATAAACAGAAATTCTTCTCTTACCCGGTAGATATCCAGAGGAAGCACATATCTTCATACTTCTGTCTGTGGCGCTCTCAAGACGGCTTTCTTCTTGTCCTATTTCTGCTTCAGGCTCTCCAAGTACAAGTAGTTACACTCATGCCTGTCAGTAAAAGGTGTGACAGTACTGAACGCTGATTGTGATAGTATCAGCTTGGTTCTGAAAGTTAAATTAAGCAAGTTCTTGTGCAAAACTGATCTGAATATTCATAGCCTTTAAGTGGCACTAGCATTTGCTGTTTTGTTAAAGTTATGTTCTGCTTATGTGTACAACTGCACAATATTTATGTTTTGTTGTTATTGTTGGTTTCCATGAGCAAAAGTGAATAAAATATTTAAATAAAATGTTGATCAATAAAACTCACCCTTTCCAGGTTTACAGGTTTACCACTAACCTCTTGACCCTCATAACAAGGCAGTAAAGGTGACTGTCCTGAATCTGTGATATTTTCACCAGAATATTTGGCTGCCAATGAAATCACTAATGTCACAAGGACTCAAGAATTTCAAAAGATTAATTTTTATTTTGGTCTCAAAAAGTAATTCTCTGTCACAAAAAGAAATGGGAAGGATTCAGTTGTCCTTGCTGTTATGTGTAAACAAAAGTGTGATTGTTGACAAAAGTCAACAATCAGTCTTCATAAAAATAAATTAAAAATCAGAACTAATGCAGGAAGTCAGTCTCTACACTTCTGCTTATTTTTAACTATTAATGTGTAAGAAAACTAACCTTTCTGTGTTAACAATTTTGTAGACCAATGACATGTTGTTTTGCATGTTATACACTGTGTTCAATGTGTGGGTGTGCAGTAACCACATTGAAACATAATTATGCAAATGCAAATAGAATTGAGAAGATTATCAGGCTTGTGTGTAATAAATAAAGAGTATGCGTTCTTTACATACAAGTAAAGAATATACATATGCTCATTTGGCTTATGCTTTTATCCAAAACAGAGTATTTGAAACAGGATATAACAGGGAAGTAGAAGGTTATGGGTCTTGCTCAAGGACACAACAGTGCCAGCTAAGTTGATTATATTTCTATAACAGCATGTTCCTCTTATACCACAACAATTTGCCAATTAAAGAATATCACTTCATACTTTAAAAAAAAATCATTTTAATTATGTTGTTATGTTGTGGAACATTCGTGAAACAAGTTAGTGCCTGTTGCCACTTACATTATAGCAGCTATAAACAGTCATCCCCACCCCATCTCCCATGGTGGAAGCTTAATGAATGTTACAAAGTGCTGACACTAAAGAATTCATCTATAAATGTTTAATTTATCACCTAAGTATCACTTAACAGCAGGGGTTCCCGAACTTTTTGGGCAAACAACCCCAAATGGACATTATGAATTTTCTGGTTTAAGTATGCAATTTGAGACAGATGAACAGGGAAATTTGTCCATTACTATTGCTGAATTCTTAAGCTTGTGCAACTTATCAGGATAGCAAAAAAGACTAAAATAGCACACACAGTAGTAAAATTTACTAGTATAATCCACAGAAAATAATCCACAAAATTCTCCTCAATATTTCTAATGACAATTTTTAAAATAAAGAAATAAAACAAAAGAGGAGATTGTGAATTTCTCTCATTGCCCATTTGTAAATCATGAGACCCCATGTGGAGTCACCGCTTCCCTGGATGGCATTTGAGCTGTTTTTTTTTTTTTTTTTTTTTCCCCCTAACATGTTTTCTCCACTGTAAGGGCACCACAGAGGGCACTTTATCACATTTTAGCTACCATAGGGGCTCCCTAGAGGGAACCCTGTAAGGTGTTTTTTTGACCATATCCAAGTGTTGAAAAAGAGTGAGTGTGTGTTCCCATAAGAACTTAGGTCTCTCATGCAAGAGTAAAACCTGCTGACGGAAACAAAACTTATCAGTAAAGTTGTAGACTGGTGTATTTAGCTACCAATAAAGAGGAAAGCAAGTTCCCACATGAACATGTCTCATCATGACTACATTCTGGCAGTTTATTGTCCTGAGCTGGGTGATTGGAGAGCTCTGGTTCCCCCTTCCCCAAGCTTTGTTCATGTCACTGTCAAAATGAAAAGATGTAATGCGTATTCTTTTCCAGGAACAGATTAAAAAATACAATGTGGTTTTTTTAATAGTACAAAATATATTTAGGCAGTCATCAGTTTACCTGTGTGGGAAACACTGATAATGCATAGACAGAAAGAGATGACGTTACTTGCAATAGTAGGTGACGTAACTTCTTCAGTTCAAATTTGTGCATGAGTGCCTGGCTATGAAAAAGCAGACTGCCATTTAGCCATGTTGGAATTATACCTGAGGGAAACAACTTTTACAAAGAATACTCTCAGGTCCTTTATAAAATGCACATGTAAGCCTGTCACATATTCTCAAGTCCTTTATAAAATGCACATGTAAGCCTGTCATGAAGGCTGTTAAGTGTATCATACGGCTTTTGGGTTGCTTTAACTAAATTGAGCCCACTGTCAAAAGGAGTGAATTGTAAGCATCACATGCTATGTGCACAGATAAATAAGTTCTGCAAAATTAAATCAAGTATTTGTTAATTATACTATCCAGAAAGGCCAAAGGGATTCTCTTTGGTTAACATAGTAAAAATTGGTTTCCCTGTGCTTGTGACAGCTTGTTAAACAAAAACCACATCATATACAAATTGGGTGGATAAGATAAAGATATTCTGTACATGAATATCACCCAAAAACGTTGTTTCCCATGTAACCCACTGTTGGGTGACACTAAAGCAAATTCATTGGGGACAAAAGGCACAAACAATTTTTTTTTCCTTTTCTTTTATTGCATAGCATAAAATCCATAGAAACTGTACATCACAGAAAATCCTGGCATGGTTAATAACCATCAAATGGTGTGGTAAACAAAAGCATCACATCATGAATACTGCTCATGATCACACATCAACACTGACGTCAGTAGCAATCAGAGCAAATAATTTTTGGAAGGCCTGGCCCAGAGCAGACTTCAGTAGCAGGTTGAATGAATTTATTTTTAATTATATTTTAATATCAAAACAATGTACTCAAACAAATATTAAAACATTATATTAAAAATACTAGACTGTCAGGCTAAAAACTTTTCTAAATGGTTAGATAAACTGTTATGATGACATTTAAATAGACATCAGATGACAAAATCTGATGTTCTGTGAGGCCAGTGATGTGATAAATAGTGCAAAAATCATTTCTATTGCATAGCAGGTTGAAACTAAAGGTTCACTTGCCTAGCAAAGTTAAAAATGTATCCCATTATAAAGCATACACTCAGAAAAACTGATAGAAAAACTGCAGTGGGGAAAAAAAACCCTCTAGAGCATGAGTGTGAATTTAGTTTTCAAGTTACTATGCTGGAATTACGGTGCCAGTTGAGCTTGAATTCATATTAAATGGTAAAACAGAAATGAGTTCACAACAAACCAATCAAACTAGTAATAACACATTAGTTAAAATCTGGGGAAAAAATGTTTACATGAACAGACGGGGAACACTGATAAAGTATAAATAAAACAGACCAACAAATAATGTTATTAAACAAACCTTCATTTGGTTTATAAACAACCTTGCTTAAATGAATAGCTGTTAATCCTTTTGTAAACATTTCATGTAAAATTCTACTCACCTATGATTCCAGTTAGACAGGCTTAGTTTAAAGCACCAGAGTTAAAATTTCCCAAACTATTAACAGAGAATGCTAAAACCACTAAAACTAACCCTGAAATGCCCTTTATTTTATGAATATGGAAAATGAAACTGTTTTATAGCTCCCACGAATGCAAGGCAACTATGTGCATAAAATAAATAACAAATATATAAAGTGAGGGAAAAAAAATTCATTAAAAACAACAACAACAACAACTGTCGTCCCTTAAACGGCATGACATAAAAACACTTCAATCCCAGGCAATAGTACAACGTAATGGTAATCCCAGTCATGTGGACCACTTGCTCTTTCTGCTCTTACTAGGCGAGTTAACACAAACGCAAAAACATATATGTTTGTTTGACCCCCAACAATGAAGAGCTATTCCTAAAGCATCCATGACATAACCACATGACACTCACGTACACACCGCTACAACACGTATTTTCAGAGGTATTCAGTTTCGAATGCTAAATGCTTTAGCCTTCCTCATGCCAATCAACATTGGTGGTTTGATCTTTGGTTTATCTGCAAAAAGCTGTGCCTCGCTCTCTGTGGTGGGGAAGCGGCGAGAGTAGATGTCAGGATATTCCTTCTGAAACTGAGAAGACAAAATTATTAAAAACCGACGAATGCATGTCTATGAATACAAACAACCGCTTAAATATTCACATTGTATTCCATCAGGAAAATTTATGAAAAATGCAATTGTAGGGTCATTACCAGTCTAAGCTTCTTCTTCTTCTCCTTGACTGACATGCCTTTGTCCTTGATGATGCTCTCCAGCAGCTCTGCAACAGCTGCTTGAGACAAAGACAGCTTCTGCTCCTCAAACTCCTGAGTGCTGATCTGTTTGCAGAATGCGTAGGTTTGAAGAGGGAGTCTCTTCTGTGAGGAAGAAAAAGAATCAGATCAAGGTATGTCTTAAATACAGTTAAAATCGAGATACAAACATCAACTACTAAGGATGCATCGATACCATTTTTTCAGACATGTTTTTTCGGTACTTGCTGATACCAAATACTGACATTGAAATAAGTAACTTTCTTAGTATTAATCACTGGCCTCACAGAACATTTTATTTAGCTCTGTTTATATTTCCCCAGTTTACATAGTGGACATGAAAAGCACATACATGTGTTACGCTATTAGGTTCTTTATAACATTAGTTGATTTTAAATGAAGTGCATTAGCTAGCTACACTAGTTACCTTGCATCGAGTAGAGCTGCAGTGAAGAAGAGGTTTTGTTCAAATTTGGAAAAGCACTTTTGTACAGCTGTGAGCAAAGTAAGGTTTTGTTTTCATTGTGTTCTCGTCAAGAATGATAGTGGCTGATCAGCAAGAACAATACACAAGGTAAGGGCTGTTCTTTTTCTTTCATCTAGCATTGTCTGTAGACGTTGTTTTCTCACAAAACCAGCGTTCGCTGTGGCTTTAAACTGCTTTTACTGACTCATGCATATCTTTTTAAAAATTGTAACTTTTAAGCTTTATGTTTAAGATGTTTTATCGGGTTACTTGTACAAAGATGCCGTGGTTCCTCCTCTTGATCTTTTCACAGAGCACAATTTGGCACTTAGCATCTAATAGTTGATTTTGAAACCTGACTCCTGCCTCTTTTACAATCCGGCTCACTGCTGGGTTTTCAAATTTGCAAATTTTGAAAAAATGTGGAACTTTTTTATTATACCATTGAGTGTACTTTACTGTATTTTATACAATCATTTTTTGTGAATTGTGCCAATAGTGCAACATATGAAGGAATTCAATATTCTTTTAACTATTTCTGAGGCAGCACACTTAAATTGAAGCATGATCTGTGACACATTATACTACCAAGATCTAACAGTGGCACTGAAAAAGTAACACGCTAATTTCATTCTGGTTAGCAACATATTTCTTCTCTAAGTGATGTGAAAAAGGATGAGATTCTTCACCTGTGATCTGAGGTAGGCGATATGTTGTTCAACAGCATTGCGCAGGTACATGGGTACCTGGAGTACCTCTTGATGATGGTCCATTAAAAAGGACAGTAGCCTGGTGGCCAAGAGCTCATCCAGATCTACTTCCTCCTCACAGCTCAACACACAGCGAGAGAACGTTTGCACCATCTGTAATCACACACACACACACAGAAAAAGGGGCACACTGTGTCTGAACTTCCCATAATAAAACAAGAATATAATACGTTCGTGAGAGGCCGAGAGAATGTAACTGCTACTGCATGAAATGTATAAAAATTATTAGTTACATTGCTGAACTACACAGTTGTTCTTTACCAGTGTGCGTGTGCCGATGGTGTCATGTAACCGAGGCATGTCCACGTTCTGGCTCATGCGTGAGATCATGCGCAGTAGCAGCTGCAGTTTGCGGCGAGAAACCGGAGGAAGGAGAAGGGTGCAGAGCTGCAGTGCCTCAATGGCAAGACGCTCCAACGAAGGCTGCAGCAAGCCTGCGAAACCCCACAGTCAAAAGTACAGTGAAGTACAACATATAAAGGCAAATGCAACAAAAACAGAAATAGCAATCTCAGTTTAGCAACATGGCCAATCACACAGAACACAGAGCACACCAGTCATACAAACAGCTCAAAAACATAAATCCTATATTTCAGCTTCAGACACACACACCTTCGGTTTCTAACTTTCTTGTTCCATTGCTGCATGATCTCCCTGTCTCTCTCTCTCTCTCCATATTATATATCTTGATGATTTTATATATAAATCAAGGAGATCAATTTATGCAGCAAATACAAATACATTTAAATGTGTTGTTCTTTCGGCTGCTCCCATTAGGGGTCGCCACAGCGGATCGTTGGTCCGCATATTTGATTTGGCACAGTTTTCACACCGGATGCCCTTCCTGACACAACCCTCCCCAATTCTATCCAGGCTTGGGAACAGCACTGGGAGTGCACTGTCATGTGCAACCCCAGTGGCTGGGGTCGGTTCCCTGGCTTGGAATCGAACTCGGGCCACAGCGGTGAGAGCGCTGAGGCCTAACCACTAGTCCTCCAGGGCCCCACAAATAGATTTAAGTGTAATGTGAATATATACATATAAATTACAGCAAAAGTGCATTTCACTAATTTGTTACTGCATGCATGACTGCAAAAAATAAATCTCATGGGCTCTTTTGCATAAATTGAATCCTCAACATGAAAATGAAATACATTTTATAAACACACACCCACACACAGAGAAGAAAAAAAATTATATTTATAATATCCATACATCAAAAATTATGATGTATTCAAAACAACTGAAATCAGATCATTTATAAAAACCTTTTTCTCCCCAAATACCAAATTGGCCGATTTGAAAAACAGCATGCAAAAGAAAGGAAAATAAAGTTAAAACGAATGCTAAGAAGTTAGACGCATGCATATTAAAGGCAAGGTTATACACACAACAATCACAAGCCACACCAACACAAGCAGAAGACTCACGGTGCTGTGGACAGACACATGTAGGCCTTACTTTGCTCAGGACTCAGGCGACGTGCAACAGAAGACATTGAGGGACGAGACGGCACAACAGGCTTGCACAGATCTAGAGAGCTGTGATAACGTCTGCTATTGCTTGGCCCTGTGCTGACATCCAAGCAACTTCCATGCAAACGGACGAACCCAGGACCTCTAAGATTAACAGTAGAGGAGGACAAGTCTGGTCTCATAGTAATTTCTGCTATTGGAGCATTGATGCTAAAGCAACTTGCTGACATTTCTCTGTGCTCCAATATATCAAGACAGTTCCCGATGCTTCTGGGCCGAAGCCTGGCAGTTCTCTGACTGGTGGGTTGACGTTCTGAGGAGAGATGGGAGCTTGAGCTGCTGTTGCTTTGAGAAGTCTCTGTAGTGGGACAAGTCTCACTTGGGGAGGTGTTAGAGGACACGGAGGAAGAACCATCAGGTTTAGACTCCATATCTGCTGGAGAACTTCCTTGAGGGGAGGAACTGTCAGTGCTGTTAGTCCTGAAGGATGCTAGACTTTCAGCAGACCTGAAGAGCTCCCATTTTGGGCATGAATCTGCAGATTCATCCAGGATTCTTTCCAAAGAGCAACTCCTGAGTGGAAACCTGTTAAGTGGACGTCCATTGGAGTGTGCCCTTGAGCCCGCAAACTGGGTCTTAATTTTAGTGGCAAACACCTCTTTCATGGGGGACTCAGTCTCCTCAAAGGACTCCTTTCTTATCAAACTCAGCAAGAGGCACTCAGTGGATCTAAAGGCATTGGCAGAGTTCAGATGAGGGGCTTTAGCTGGCTGCGGACAGCTCAGCTCCTCCAGGTTTTTACGCTTTCCACGCTGAGTACTGGGAGCAGTGGCATAACCGCACAAAACTAGCAAAGGATCAGACAAGACAACATCAGCAACAAACAAGCAGGCAAGGAGTGTGGGAGGAAAAAGGGGACGTTTTTAGGAGTCAGGGTACATAGGAGGGTTAGTTTTTAAAAAGTTCACATTAACAAAAGGACCAGGAGTAAACTTGAACTTGAACTTTCTGCCGTTGAGTGAAAAGAGAAGTTAAATATCAGCCATTATTTCATCCCTCTCATTCTGTGTTTTGGCCCCTGTGATTACAGCCAGTGCCTAGGTCATGGTCAAGAGCCAGTGTCTTGCCAGTCACATAGGACTTCTCAGGACTCTATATGCTACTCCAGTAGTATAGAAAATTTCCACCCTGACACAAAATATTTGTGATGTGCTTTGCAATCTTGGTGCTAAATTGCTTGCTCATGCAGTATTTTGGGTAACGTGGGAAACAATTAACGAATGTGAAAATAGACCAATGTGTCAATTAAAGCTTAAATGCTTTAAAAGCTTAAAAAAAAATCCAATACTGAATTTCATTTCATAAAATAAATCTTGGATACCATGGAATATCACATATTAATTATAAATATTTATATGCAGTTATTCAGGGTGGATCTTTCCATGAGTATACAAACCAAACTGGAGAAAATGAGGTTCAGTGTGATCTATTTTAAATAATACATAAGGTGACATTGTTTGAAATTTAAAACACAGGTCTTCCAATATCATTAAAATATTTATATTCCCAAAATAAGAGAGTGCTCTATTTTCAAGTATGGGGGCTAATCAGCCTCTCAGTACCACAGGGCTATATTTTTATTAAACAACATTACAAATTTGGTAAACCTACAATCAGAGAAATTCAATCAAGTGTGTACGCCAGTGTTGGCTATAGTTGGCAAAAAGGGAGGGGGTCTGGGAAATATTTGTTTAATTCTGCCAACAAAAAAGGTTCCAGATTCCTGATTTAGAGGGATGAAATTCTGATATATTATTTTCATGAGTATAAAGCACCATTTAGGTAGGTTCCCCTTATTCTGCAAAGGACACATTAACAGAACCCAACAGCACCATTACAACTGAATCCTACATTGCAACCTATTTACAACTGAAAAATATTGCAATATATATTTTGGATGGTATAGAAAAACAACTGGATATATGACTATTTGATCAAAAAAATCCCAACTAAATTTCATACATACCCAGAACATTAACAAACAATTCATAGTACTGAAAGGTCAGCATTGGCTGGGGAAGACTGTGAAAATAGTCAGACACTGATTTGAAGACATCCCTCTCAAAGCCTGGGTAAGATGGCTGGTCAAACTTTGGCCCTTTAGAATGCAAGAAAGATAGAAAAAACAAATATATAATCAGAAAACTTCCAGCATTAGATATGTTAGCCTTAACCATTAACCATATTGCATTGTTATTTCAAAGGAAGGTATATCTCCCAAAACTAAACATCATTCAGTGTGTTGTGCTTTTTTGTCACACACTGAGATGCATCAACACTTTTCTAACCAAAGAACATCAGATTATACTGCAAACTAAAGAGGCACCACCAATTAAGTGAAGGTAAATGTATTTCACTGATTGTTCTTAATGCATAGTTATATGATATAAACCAATTACTCATTAGCGATCTCAGTTACATTCATACTTACAGTTTGCAAGACATTTCATAGCTGACAAAACCCAGTGGGGCAAATCCTCTGTGAATAAAACCATTGTGCCATATAGTTAAGCTGAACCACATTAAAAACATGATCAGAATAACCATCTTTAAGCAGTGGTATTTAATTATTACACAGATTTTCTTACCCGTCTTATCTTCCAAAGTAACAACTCCATGCTTGTTCACTTTGGTCATGTTATACATAATGAAGTGAGAATTTACTTCTGCTGGATTCAAAACATCTTCCAGAGATGGCAAACCCAGCAACTTCTGTAAACTGGAAAAACAAAAATTATTTGGCCCTTTCTTGCACATTCCTTTATAGAGCAGTGCAACAAAATCACATCTTAAATTAAAAAACAACAAACAAAAAAAAAACCACTGAAGCTTACTGTGTCAATGTTACATTCTTCCAAATATCCTGAATTTCTTCCTCTGTGACTTCTCTACAGTGTACAGCATCTTCTGAGGATGAGCCGTTGGAAGAATCTTCTACAGCTGGAGCTATATTTTCCTTTAGAAAGCAATAAGATTTGAAATTTGTAGAACCAAACATATGGGAAGTCAATAAACACACATTGTCTTTAAAAACTCACTTGGATTTCTTTGTCAAATTTCTTGGAACCTCTCAGTTTGAAGAAGCTGTCTCTGTCCTTCAAAGACAAACTCTTTTTCCTTGTGCCTTGAGAACTAGCAGGGATCGGCTTCAGCGGTGATGTTGGTGGAAACCTGCAAAACATTTCAAGAACATACCAAGTAATTAATTTGTCCATTCATCTTCAGTAACCACTTTATTCAGGTCAGGGTCACAGTGGATCCAGAGCCTAGCGCAAGAACACTGGGTGTGAGGTGGTAATACACTCTGTAAGGGATGCCTGTCTATCAGAGTGCACCATGCACAAACATTCACACACATTAACATCCAGGAGCAATTTATCTTAGCCAATTCACCTATCAGTATGTTTCTGCAAGGAAGGAGGAAACCTGACAATCCGGAGTAAACCCATGGAAAAATCAGGAGAACATGCATAGAAACTCCACACATATACTGTGGAGCCATGAGGCGGCAACACTACTCACTGCACCACCGCACCACCATGCCAAGTAGAAAACATTTACAATGAGGACAGATTGGTGGCACAGGGACCCTGGTTCAACCCTCAGCTCAGGTTCTGTCTGTGTTCCTGCTACCTACCAAAAACATGCTGGTAGGCACATCGGCAACTCTAAACTGCCCCAAGTGTGACTGAGGGTGTGAATGTGTGTGCACAGTGCCCAGTGATGGACTGGTGTCCCATCCAGGGTGTATTCACACCTCTGTCCCAGGATAGGCTCCTGATCCACCGCGACCCGACCAGGATAACTCGGTTAGTGAAAATGAATGGAAACAGTGCACAACACAGCCAGCCTCTTAATCTGGAATACCTATAGAGCTGACTGTTGTCGTCCAAGTCCTCCACACCCCATCGTCCTTTTACATCCTCAATGACATGATTTTTTAAGAACTTCTTTAAAAGCTGGACAGTCTGCTGCCTGGTGACCTCAGGTCCAAAGTTACAGTTGTTTCTGAGGAGGTCGTGCAACCAGTCTACAGCTGCGGTGGCGGTGAAGCAGTTCGGATAAGCCTTCAAGTGCTGCCGATGCTTCTTCACAGGCATCCCCGCCCGGAAAAGCTTAGTTACTTCATTCCACTGCAAAAATAAAATAAAATAAAAAAAATTTGACTTTTAGATTTACAGAAGACTAAAGTTAGAGGAGTTTGATGATGACGACCTGGCCTGATACTTTCCATGTAGTGATCCTTTCCAGCACAGCATAATAATAATAATAATAATAATAATAATAAGTTAATTCTATACAGCACCTTTCTCAGACCCAAGGACACTTAACATAGAAAAATAATATAAGCATAAAACAACATAAACAAAATACATAAAAATACAATACAAAAACAGGTTAAAATCAAAAGACATGAACAGGTGACAGCCAGGATAAAGGAAGACAGGATAACTTGTGCAACAGAAAAAGATAAAACTTAAGATGGTAGTGTAGTGTGAATAGCTGGGTCTTTAACAATAATAACAAAAAAATCACTACATGCATAGAGGAAGGTTTTTACAGGAAATTTTGTAAATGAAAAATCAGAAGCATGCAAGAACAGTCTAACTGCTTCAAAAAGAGCAAAGCATGTAAAATTTTTTATATCTCTCTCTCTTACCAGTTTAGTGGCTCTGTAAGGACCTGGTGTGATAATGTGCGAGTCCATTGAGTCTGTACCACTGACATCCGAGACAAAAGGACCTTCAGCGACACATTCAGCAAGATTCTATGTTTAATTAATGCACAATAAATGCATAACATCTACAAACTAAAAGACAAAACCACAGCTTGCTACTTAAAGTATGCAGACATGCAGTAAGCGCACAACATGGCTGCTGCTCTGCACACCAAACCGACTGTTTGAAATGATACCGCTGCGCTCGGGTGCATTGTGATTGGAGCGTTTGTTTGGACACGTGACCGACTTCGCCTTCCATAGAGATTAAACACAACTCTGCCACCTGTTGGACAGATAGAGAATTACAGCACTGCTGGTGATTCAGTATACAAACTTCTACATTTAACTACTTTTCTTAGCATTTTTAGACGTTCTTGCAGTCAGATCTCCCTGTTATCACCACTGTTCACAATCAATAGTGGGGTAGTGTTTTAACAGGTGTCTTTAACTTTATTAACTTCATTAACTTCCTGTTTCATTGGCTCTAAAGCGGTCTTCTAACTTTAGGAATGTGGCCTACATTTAGGCTACTTAAGTTGTATTCACTTTTATAAAGTCTTGCAGTCTTAGTGGTTAGCACATTTGTCTCACACCTCCGGTGTTGGGGGTTTGAATCCTGCCTCCACCGTGTATGCGCAGAGTTTGCATGTTCTCCCCTTGCTTCAGGGGTTTCCTCTGGATACCCAGGTTTCCTCCCCCAGTCCAAAGACATGCATTGTAGGCTGATTGGCATTCCCAAATTGTCTGTTGTGTGAGAATGGGTGTGCGTTTGTGCCCTGCGATGGGTTGGCACCCCGTCCAGGGAGTCCCCCATGGAACAGGCTCCAGGCTCCCCCACAACCCTGTGTAGGTAAAGCGGTAGAAAACGGATGGATGGAAAGTCTTGAAGTCATTTAATAAATACTAGATAAGCTCTGCTTCTAGGTTTCCTTCCTTTGTAGGGGTAACACATGCAGATGTATAGGAATCATAGTCTATAGCCTACCTTTCATGAAACTGGCTAAATAAAAAGTGTTAGAACCATGCCAGATCTCCCCTATAGCACAAGCTTTGCTGTTGAGTATATCAGTCAGCATATGATAAATGTAAAGAAATAGTTATTGAGGATTAAAGTGTGAGGAGTATTTTAGAGGATGACTGAGAGGAAAAAAAAATGTTTGCTTGAAACGTTCAGCAGTGTAGAATAAAAATCAAATCATTGCAGAATGTTGAGAACAACAACAACAGATCAGGGACAAATATGATAACATTTGAATATTTCTCTGAGGTTATAACCATGATTGGCATTAAGGTTATCACAAGAAGGGTACTGATTCTGTTAATATAGAAACATTCCTTCTTCCACTCTTTTCTGCTATAATATAGGTGACATTTCAACTCCAATTCAGAGTCATTCTCAGTAGTATATATCAGAAAATGTACACAAGCATGAAACAACAACAACAAAAATCACCAGAACCACTGTGAAGCACTCTTGCAAATCAGTTTTTCTAAGATATCATTGAAATTATATAATTACTGAAGGATTAATAAACACCATTTTGCTCAACATCATGTCTTCTATGGTGTAATGTTGTCTACATTTACTCTATAATGCAAGGGTTCTCAAACTTTTTGTAGACAGGGATCCCTTTAAAAGTAAAAGGAATTCCACAGACCCCCACACTACAGATTTATGTCAGGAATATTATTTAAATGTGTACAGTAATATTTTGTCTATTTATTGGAGCCATACAGCTTTTTATTTCTGATTTTTCCACTAACCGAACACCTTAGGTCCAAGTTTCCTAATTCATAGGCTGACTTGTTTTTGAATTATTGAGGTTTGGATTAAATATGTTTATTCAAGGGATCAGACAAACAGGCTAATTACTATAAGAACTCAAATATAAATATAATAACTGATAATAGGTGGAGATTTCCACCTTATGAAATGAAAAAAAATCACGACCCCTTTGGCTACATTTCATGGACTCCACTTTGAGAAGCGCTACTTTAATATTTAGACTTTAATGACTATTACTGTCAGTGTAGACATATATATTTTTAATATTTAATGTTTAATTAACCTCAGTATTGTCCATATTCCATGTATAACACCCTATATAGGGACATTCTATAAAATATTTCCCTGTTATTGCCTTCTACAGTGCAATGTTGTCTGCAGGTACTCTTTAATGGTTCTCAAACTTTTTTTTTGTAGTCGGGGATCCCTTTAACAGTAAAATAAATTCCACGGACCCCTCAGATTTATTTCCTGAACTTTTTAAAGGACCGAAAACACCATTAATTGTTACAAACTACACCTTTAAGGCTGCATTCTGTGATTTTGTTTACACCAACATCCTTGTCTTTCACAGTGTAATGGTATACTGTTTTACAGGTACACTTTCATGTTTAATATCTCAGTATTACCCCCAGTGTAGTGTTTTTACTATTTAATTTTAATTATTATTATTGCCCATACCAGTAAAACCATATCAAGGGAAATTCCCCTTCTGTACATGTGTACACAATGGTTATGATAGCAATAAATGGACATTAACTTTGCCATAGATTTGTCATCTGAAAAGCTCAGAGAAACTTTCATCTGCCAGTCATATA
Organism: Pangasianodon hypophthalmus; assembly: GCF_027358585.1. Taxonomy (NCBI): domain Eukaryota; kingdom Metazoa; phylum Chordata; class Actinopteri; order Siluriformes; family Pangasiidae; genus Pangasianodon; species Pangasianodon hypophthalmus. The sequence goes on from NC_069717.1 coordinate 11,337,871, forward strand.
GTAGCTGCTGAATACTTCACATGTTTGTTGCATCTAGAGATGTATGGCTGATTGCACCTGTCTCACATCACTGCATTCTCACACTGCAGAAACTTATAAGCACAGCGCAGCATGGGACAAAGTACACAGTCACCCTGGTTAAAAAATAATTAAGGGCTGGGTCTATCAAGCAAACTTAAAGATGAACTTCCTGAAACAAGAGAGAAGACTCCTACCATTCCCAAGAGATTCTGATTCAAGGTAAAGTATTTTACTTTATATCTATTACATCCAATATAACAATATAACTTTTATAATGTCAAAAAGTGGAAAAAAATGTGTTTATCCGTGAAGAGATTGCAGGCTTGATCTATGATCATTATCATCAGATAATGGGTTAAAAAGATTATTATATTAGTCCATAACTATTTTACCTTGAAGATATAGACTGATCAACCATAACGTTAACACCACTGACAGGTGAAGTGAATAACATTGATTATCTCATTACTGTGGCACCTGTCAAGGGTTGGGATATATTAGGCAGATGGTGAACAGTCAGTTCTCGAAGTTGATGTGTTGGAAGCAGGAAAAATGGGCAAGCGTAAGTATCTGAGCGACTTTGACAAGGGCCAAATTGTGATGGCTAGACGACTAGGTCAAAGCATTTTCAAAACAGCAGGGGTGGGGTGTTCCTGGTATGCAGCGGTTAGTACCTACCAAAAGTGGTCCAAAGAAGGACAACCAGTGAACCGGCAACAGGGTCATGGGCACCCAAGGCTCATTGATGCACACGGATTTGGCTGAAAAAGTTAATTCTGGCTATGCTAGAAAGGTGTCAGAACACACAGCTTGCTGCATATGGGGCTGTGTAACCACAGACCAGTCAGAGTGCCCATATTGACCCCTATCCACTGTCGAAAGCACCTACAATGGGCACGTGAGCATCATAACTGGAAGGTGGAGGAATGGAAGAAGGTGGCCTAGTCTGATGAATCATGGTTTCTTTTACATTATGTGGACAGCCAGGGTGTGTGCATCGCTTACCTGGGGAAGAGATGGCACCAGGATGCACTATGGGAAGTAGGCAAACCGGCGGAGGCAGTGTGATGCTCTGGGCAGTGTTCTGCTGGGAAACCTTGGGTCCTGGCATTCATGTGGATGTCACTTTGATACGTACCACCTACCTAAACATTGTTGCAGACCAAGTACACCCATTCACGGCAACGGTATTCCCTACTGGCAATGGCCTCTTTCAGCAGGATAATGTGCTCTGCCACACTGCAAAAATTTTCAGAAATGGTTTGAGGAACATGATAAAGAGTTCAAGGTGTTGACTTGGCCTCCATGTTCCCCAGATCTCAATCCGATCGAGCATCTGTGGGATGTGATGGACAAACAAGTCCAATCCATGGAGGCCCCACCTCACAGCTTACGGGACTTAAAGGATCTGCTACTAACGTCTTGGTGCCAGATACCACAGCACTCCTTCAGAGGTCTTGTGGAGTCCATGTTTCAACAGATCAGAACTGTTTTGGTGGGACTAGGGGGACCTACACAATATTAGGCAGGTGGTTTTAATGTTATGGCTGATCGGTGTAAGTAGCCTCGAACTGGAACAAAACATACTATGATAAATATGTCACCACCTTTTGGCAAAATGTTGTGATTAGCTGAGGAAAAGATTTAATGTTTTTTTTTTTACTCAGTGTGTTGTATTTTTGTAATACACAAGTATATTTCACCTTGAGGCATTCAGATGGCACAACAAAATTAGTTTAAAAACAGTTTCAAAGTGGGCTACTCGGTACAGAGACACGTTTAACAAGTCAAACAGCTCAAATCTATTCATCTAAACAGGCTACTTGCTGTTATGCAACCAGCATCTAAGTAAAAGGTTATGAAATATATATATATGTATATATGTGTATATATATGTATATATATATATATATATATATATATATACAGTGGAGGTAGTGAGAAGCACTTGAATATCTCCTTATCTGCATGCTCACATACACAGGAAACCTCAAAAGTGACAAAAATATCATATCACAGCACTGGAAAACATTTGCACGACACACAATATGTATTACGATATATAATTTAGCTAATAAATCTAGCTGACAAAACAGAAGTGCACAACTTGTGGAAGGTCTTAACATTTATCCTAGTGGTTAGACCTAACATAGAGCAACAAAAAAGCATTTGTTCTGTTGGAGATCACAAGTTCAAATCCAGATGATATCACAGCCGTCCATGGCTGGAAGTACAAAATTGGCTGTGTTCACTGTTTAGTTGAAAATTACCTTGCTTTTTTCTAAACTTAAAAGGAAGGCCTTTAATACACAGCTGGAAATGTTTTAGTATTGATCTAATTTTAAATTAATGCAACATTCATTTAAATAATATCTTATTTTCTCTTCTTTGCTTTATAGATGAAACCCCGAGTTATAATCTTTATTTACTTCGGAGGACCCATATTGCACTTTGTGAAATGTTACAGCAATGGTAATTTTGACAACGATCCAGATATATGTCAAACAATGGAAGTTCGTCACGGCAACAATCAGCCTCAGGACACTGAACCACCTTTTAAAGTTGACCCAGATAATATCACTGTTGATCTTCTAGATGTGGGAAAATCCTTTGATGGTGGGTGTCTTTTTCTCTCTTTTACTGCCAATGAATTTTTCTTAGCTTTAAGGCCTATCCTGCCAGTTCAAGGGGTACCAAAATATATATTGTTTCCATTAGTCCTAGAAATTTGGTGCCATTATCATTAAACTTATAAGTGTGACTATTTGTCACAAAAGTTATGAAAAGGGTCTTTGATATTTATAACTGTTTTCCATTGACACCTTAACAAAGTGGTGATGATGCCAAACAGGAAGTGAGCCTATATCACAACAAACTTAGGTAGGTAGGTAGGTAGGTAGGTAGATTTAAGACTACACCTTAAAAGTCAATAATATATGCTGTGTCATTACACTGTTGGCTGAACTATTATTCTCATGAAAACATCTCCCTCCCAAAAAGTAAATGTCCATCACCGTGTCACCAAGTGGAACCAAAAGAGAAGGATGAATTCAAATTTCCAAATCCACCACAAAATTATCCCTTCATCACCACGTGCGAATTTGTTGCTTCATGAATTCAGTCTGGCATTTGTCCTAACTGTGAGACTTTTCTACGTTTATATTTTTGTCATATTAATAAACATGTGTCTTAATGAGCTGTAGCAAGGGTTCAGTGGATAATAACAACTAAGTAGACAGATATAGGTACAGTACAGAATTAAAGAGCACATTGTATGGCCATCACACCCTCTTACAAAATTGTTTCACTATACTGCATATGTGGCGTGAAAAGAAAAACACTTAATGCTGCATTTTGTGCATGATGATTGAGAACATATACAAAGATAATGACTTGTGTGATCTGTACAGTACCATGACCACACATCAGAACATCATCTCTTATATATTTTTTTACATTCATGTATCTTATTTTTATCTAAAGTAACACTGAAAGCTGACAGCGGTGAAACATTCAGAGGTTTTATGCTGGAAGCACGAAAATCAGGCAACCCAACACCTCAGGGGATTTTTTCTCTGTTGGACCCAAACCTCAGCAGACTTCAGCAATGCGATGGTATAAATGTGAGTGTGATCCTTCTCAATTTCCCACTAGTTAAGAAACCAAAACAACAGCAGGATGTAATGATGTGACCAACATTCTTAAAATTCTTATTCTACAATACTATTCCCAACACTTTATTTGGCATCAAAATAGAAGAAAGCCCGTCAATTAATAGCAAGAAATCTGTTTTTTTTTTTTAATTGTAATAAGAATAATTTATGGTTGTTAAAGCATGTGTACCACTACTATAGGTATGACATAACCATAACTGTCCGTAACTGTTTACATTGTAAATTCATGTGTAATTATGTGTAATTTTATTATAAATTGATAAAAAGATCATTGTTGAAGAATAGTAGGTGAAGAATAATATGGCTATTTAAAATACATACTTACGTCTTTCTTTATACAGGGTAAAGCTGTCACACAAACAAATAACCAACGAAAGGCTGAAGTAAAGGTCAAATGGAATGTTTCTGAAACTGGAGTATATTTTTTCAGGTTATTTCTCTGTTTAGTTATAAACATTATGCAATAGACAGAAGAGCAAATTATAGAAGAGTTATGATTACTGTCATTTATGTGCTTGTTCAGGGCTACATTCGTTAAGAGTTATAGTACATTCTGGCTTGCTTCCTCAACCCCGGTAACAACCTCTACACCAGCCCCTGTAACAACAACCACCGTAATGACATCAACATCAGCGATATCAACATCACCATCACCATCAACATCAACACCAACATCAACATCAACAACATTATCCTCAGGTGTGTTAATTCAAGGCAATCCCACAACACCTACCTCTGCTAGACTGTGTTATTCTTAATAAGTCACTAGTTACAGACCTGTGACTGTTACAATACAGAGAAATAGCTGCTCATTCAGAAAGTCACAATATAACTGAGGACTTTTAAAACATCTGTGCTTTTACATATTATTTTACAAATAAATTCAATGAGAAATCATTGATTGGCTTATCTATACTTGTGGGAGCTGTAAATAATTGTGTCAAAATAGGCCTGTTTAATGGCCTATTTAGAATATAATATATTTTATTCTACATATAATGCATAATATATTTTATTCTACATATAATACATTCTGGCTTGCTGACATCTCTTCCTCAACCCCGACACCAACCTCTACACCAGACCCTGTAACAACAACCACCGTAATGATATCAACATCAACGATATCAACATCAACATCAACGGCATCAACATCAACATCAACAACATTATCCTCAGGTGTGTTAATTCAAGGCAATCCCACAACACCTACCTCTGCTAGACTGTGTTATTCTTACTAAAGTCACTAGTTACAGACCTATGACTGTTACAATACAGAGAAATAGCTGCTCATTCAGAAAGTCACAATATAACTGAGGACTTTTAAAACATCTGTGCTTTTACATATTATTTTACAAATAAATTCAATGAGAAATCATTGATTGGCTTATCTATACTTGTGGGAGCTTTAAATAGTTGTGTCTAAATAGGCCTGTTTAATGGCCTATTTAGAATATACTATATTTTATTCTACAGAATATATACAGATAATATACAGAATATATTTGTAAATAGGTTTATAATAGCATAGATACGTATAATAATAAGCATAATGGTTTGCTTTTGTAAACACATACAACATTTAATACACAATATCTATCCATTTTAATGCAAAACTATCGTTTTCAGAAATATTTGTGCACCCCGGCACATTTTATTAATTTTTGAAGTGAAAAGAAGTAAACAACCTCTGCCTCAAACTATTTAAAAAAAATAACCTTATGGAGGCAGTACTTAGTAACACCCCCTTTGGCAGATATCACAGATTGCAAATACTTCCTATTCTTATTTTAGAAATTTTCACCCACTCTTCCTTGCAGAAAGTTTCTAGTTCTGAGATATTCCTGGGCTGACCAACACACAGATTTTCAAGTCAGGGGACTGTGAGGTCTTTTCCATAAGCTTCAGCTTGTGTTTCTTGAAGGAGTTCACAGTAGATTTCGAGGTATTTTGGATCATTATCCTGTTTTAGAAGCCAGTCTCTTTATAGCATCAGTTTCTTGACTGTGTCATATTTGTTTCTAGAATTTTCTGATAATTACTGGAATCCATTCTTCCATCTACCTGTGCAATGTTTTCTGTGCCATTCGCTGCCACATGAACCCAAAAGCATAATAAATCAACCCCCATGCTTAACAGTAGGCAAGATGTTCTTTTCATGAAATGCTGCTCCTTTCTACAAACATACCTTTGGTGATTGTGGCCACTTTCCTTCACGTCTGTGATGAGGTAGCAGGTACGGTTTCCTTCTGAAGACTCTTCCATGCAGATCCTGTTTGTGCAAGCAGCACTGCACAGTAAAATGGTGCACCATTCCTGTGTCAGTTAGGCCGTTAGTGGCATTTGGGGATATTGTTTGCCTTTCTGCCATACAAGCAGCTCTGTCTGAAGGTTTTTTTTTTTTTTTTTTGTCTGCCAGATCTTGGCTTGACTTCTACAGTTCCCCTTTAACTTCCATTTCGTAATGACAGTGGAAAATGTGAGTTGGAAGTGCTTTGATATCTTTTTATAGCCTTTCCCTCTTTTGTAGGCAGTAATGAGCTTCATTTTCAGATCCTTATTCAGCTGCTTAGAGGAGCCCCTTGGTTATTAAATGTTAGCACAAGGTTTAAAGCATCAGAGAATTTATTATGCTTTGGAATTGTTATTCTTAATGACTATTTGTCACCTGCCTAATGAGTCCTAATGAATCAAATAAGGCCTAATGAGTTAATTAAGTTCTGAGATTGTAGGGTGTCCAAACTGTTGCACATGCAACAATTACTATATATATATTTTTTCTATTTTATAGGCTCATAAAATATAAAGTAATTGCACATTAATATTTGCAGGAAAAAATATTTTTAAAAATATGCTGCAGAGGTTATGTTTATTTCTTTTCACTTCAAGAATCAACAAAATACGCAACTTGGCCATAGGTGCCCAAACCTTTGGAACTGTGTGAACCTTAATAGTACTTAAGTTCTGTAGTTCTGTTATGTATTTTGCATTACTTTCCAAAAATTCCAAAATTTGAATAATGCTCTCTCTAATTTCTCACTTATATAGTCACAACAACTGCTCCACCACAAACCTTTTTGGTATGATGTTAATATTTCATTTATTTGAATTAGACAGGCAGATTTTTCTAAATGATTCTTATTATTTATGTGCTTTAATTACAAATGTGATTAATTACAAATTATTATTCTATTCTTTCACTTTGCCCAGTCTCATATTGCTTTGCTTTTATCTGTTTTGATTGTGCATGTCCAACAAATGAAACATGTGGTAAAATCAGCAAAATGTGGAGTCATTTCCTGATTTAAAATCATCCCTGATTCTTGCATGTAAATTTTGATGCACATTCATCTTGTGTATTTATACTACTGCATTTAATACAACAACAACAACAACAACAACAATAATAATAATAATAATAATAATAATATTCTGGAAATTATATTTCTTAAACTTGTATGTTATACAAATGAAACCACCAACTGAAATGTGTTAAAATGGCACTGGTTTAATGGTTTATTCCCTCTGAGCTGTAGATTTCAGGTATTCCACCACATGCAAATAGACTTGGGAATGTGATTTTAGCAGGATGAGTCAGGAAGCTTTGATAGTTCAGTTGTTCAGTAAGCTAATGTAGTGGTATAAATTGTCACAGCAGCACCCGTGATAGCTGTGTTAGAGAAAAATGGACTGTGAATGTAATGTCACTGCATGAACTCCAAGTCTCATCATCCTTTGTTAAGTCAAGAATTACAAACCGCATTATTTGACACATACAGTAACTCCATTCAAGATCTCCAGCCTTGAAATCAAGCACACCTGTTCCCAATCCCAAGCAATGTGTTCCAGGTATCACCAAAAAAATGGTATCCCATGCACTCTATAGGCGTGTTCTGCCTTTCAGTGGAATACCCAATTTCATACAGGCAGAGACGCATCCAATCAAATACATTTTAATTGGTAAGATTTGCACCAGTAGTCTTAGGGAAAATTGGAAAAAGTGTATAGTGCTATCTCCTCAGTATGTGGCATCAGTGCATTTCAGTACATTTCATTGTGCAACTGAATCAGCGTTTAAGTGTAATTATATTTTAATGTTTCTTTGATATCTAATATAATAATGCTCAGTTCTGTTTCTAACAAAAAGGCATTTTATTTCATACAGATTTGAAGTTATGGGAGACTTTAGAGCACCTTAAACCTAGCCTAATGCCTTATAATACCTTTTTTTTTTTTTTTTTTTTTTTGGACAAAAGGAGACGACAGTCTAGTGCCTCCCAGGCCTATGCATCAAAAATGTGTCTCTAGCGGTAGGTGGCAAAAATTGTTGTTGTTGTTTTTTTTTAAACCAAACTCTGGCAATAACATTTGAACCAGACAAAATGCAGTCCTGCTGCAACTGTGCAACTGTGCCTTTACATCTCTCTCTTCAGTTATTGTTCAAATGTCAAATTGGGAAAATGTGATTTCCGTGACTGGTTTGGGTATTTCCAAAAGTGCTAATATCTTGGGATTTTCACCCACAACAGTCTCTAGAGTTTACAAGAAAAACACAAAAACAATAAACACCTTGTTGATGAGAGAGGTCACACTGGTTCCATGTGACAGGCAGGCTATGGTAACTCAAATAATCTTTACACTCCTACTCTTTACAACCATGGTGAGCAGAAAAGCATCTCAGAATGCACAGCAAGTGGAATCTTGAGACGGATTGGCAGAACATTATAACAGGCTTCACGTCTGTCAGCCAAGAACAGGAATCTTACAGTAAGCACAGGCTCACCTAAACTTGACATTTGAAGATTGGAAAAACATCACCCGGTCTTTTTCCAGTCTTCAACTGTCCAGTTTGAGGGAGCCTGTGTCCCCTGTGTTTCCTTCGATTCCTGTTCTTGCACTGCTGCTGTTATTGTGCTGCTGCTGCCACATGATTTGCTGATTGGATAATTGCATGAAAGGGTAAGTGTACAGGTATTCCTAATAAAGTGGGCAGTGTGTATATACACAGCAGCATGTAGAAAACTGTGAGCCTTTGGCTTCTAGGGTATTGTCAGAATTTTGCATTAATAGTGTTAGTTGTGTTGGCTCAGTGGTGTCACAGAACAGAAGGCTATGTGTTCAAATCCCAGCAGCACCAGTCTGCCATGATTGGGTCCTAGAGCAAGATCCTTCAGCTCAGTTATATCCTGGATTGAAGAAATGTATTGGATTAAGTGTTACTTTATACCATGTAAGATATTACAGCTCTTTACTGTAATTATGTTTTACAGTTGTTTACTGTACATTTTATAGCACTTTACTAGCAACTCAGGTTGCCAGTAAATTACTGCAAAATTTACAGCATACCATAAAAAGAGAAGGCAATTCATGTAGGAAAGAAGATATTGTAGGGAATCACATCCACAATAAGCTGTTGATGCAATAATAACATTAGGTGGGACTTTAAGCTTTTTTCCCTCATTGTTTCTTCCTGGGAACTCAGAGGGAAGCAGAAAGCTAAGCAAGAAAGATAGCGAATATTAATTTCAGCATTTCCATTGATATCAAATTCAGTGGTGAAAAGGGAAGAGCATATTTATTTGTTATGTTTGACATTTACAATCTCAAAGCAATAATAAGCACAAACAGGCCAGTCCAAAAGTATTATTTATGTTCATGATCATCTCAGCATGCTGACATTATGTCATTAGTGTGTCATTAGTAGTTATGTAGTACTTTGATTTGCTATTTTGATTGGGTGTCCCAATTTAAGAAATTAATGCAGAAAATCAGAAAGTTTTTTGTATTGACAATGTATTGTGTATTTATAACTTTTCCTGGTTAATAATCATTCTCTCGCTCTGTATCTTAGTTTGAGTCATCTCTAACTCTACATTTGCTCAGTTACCTTTCTCTTGCTGAGTGTGGTCTTTTCCTAATGAAAACCCATGTATGTGCATGGATGAAGGTAAAATCTATAATTCTTCTACAATATTCTTTAAATATTTTTACTTTAAACATCAGGACATATGCATTCCACATCCAACAAATTATTTAGCCCAAGTACACAGTATAAATAAACATTAAAAATACATTACATGCAAAATGATTCTTTTACATACACAGAAATTCAAAAACTCTTTTTTACAGGTGACATCATTTCTGTCTTTGGCATTTTCATTGGCTGCTTTCATCCTCTTACTGATAGATAACAAACAAGTAAGAATATTTTTTCCTAAATTTATTCCAGCTAGTTCTAGGTGTCAGACTGGTATATTCTTTCAGCCCCATTTGTCCAATCTCCAATTAATCTGCCACATCAACTTTAAATAATGTATAGTCATAATTCAAGATTTGGGAAATACACAAAGGTTACTATTAACAATATACTATATCATAGATGCACTAAATACAAAAACACAAAACAAGAAATAATTACCTATAGTAAGCTCATCAGATGTCAAAGATCATGTGTTCACTTATGTTAAGCCATAATAATGTCCAGTAACATTCATGTTGAAAATTCAATTCGATGGTCTTTCCATCTATGTGTATTTGTCTGTGTGTGTACATGAATCTGTACATGTATAGGTTGAGGGCAAAATACTGGCAGGAGTGGCAGCAAGCCTGAACTTGTGCCAAACTATTCTAATATTCTTTCTCTGTGGACCGAGCCATGAATTGTGAGTTTCCTTAAATTGTTTCAGTGTGACACTACTAGGTTATGCCACTGTAAAAACGAAAAGTTAGGGCAATCAAAATTGATCTTTTTTCTTTTGTCTATTTATCTTTATCTTTTATCCAAGAACAAAAGAAAGATGGTTTTTTTTGTTACAAATTTCAGAAGGAAGATTTTCTGCTGGGTGCTCAGAGTGGTTGCATCCATAAACTTTTGTTTTACAAGTAAGAATGCCTTGTTTGATTCTTGTCTTAGAGAAATTCATAGCCAGCACAATTATCTTACATATAAGTCTTGTATAAATGTATCTTTTGGTCTTTAACCATATATATATATATATATTTTTTACCACAATCCAGAGAAGATGTTTGAGGATTTGAGTTCAGTTCTTTTTCGTGATCAGTCTCATTTATCTACTGACCTTCCTGGTATTCTTACATCTCTGCTTTTCTTACTTTTTAAAGTTGCTGCAATATATGTTGGTCTTGTGGAGGATTGTTCCAAAAACCCCTGCTTCTGGCCTGCCATACTGATGGGAGTTTATTTAGCATGCCAATTGCTGTCATGTCCATTTTTTTTATATGGCATACTAAAACAAAAGAACCGACAACAAACTGCATCAAGCAAACAGAATTGCAGGGTAAGATTAACTTTTACTTTCCATTCCAAAATCTTTAATCATGCTTCATATAATAATACACTGTACTCTCTGTGGAGTAAGATAACAATCTGTGAACTTATGCTTTTATGGTTTGTTGGATAGCAAGCATGAATAATTTTGTTAACTCTACCTTACCATATTAGCACTAATTTCTATACACTTAGCCTTCCTTCTAAGAATTAGAAGATGAAATAAAAGGTGTTTATGGTGTTCTTTTTGCTTTTTCAGGTTTCTTACTGGTGTACATGCCTGGTAATTTTTAGTGGGATGAATATAGCATTTACTATAGCACTTGTATTAGGAATATTTTTGTGCCATTGTACGACTGATACCTGAAGAGTCAAAGACCATCATATTTTAATTATGTGTATAATTTTTTACTTATTTGTTACTTTTCTACATCAATAATTTCAAGCTGTCTCCATTTAGTATGTACAGGATATATATTGGCTTTCTGAGATTTGGTTCTGAATGTGTTTTCACATCATATATTCTTATATATCATATCTTATTAATGTATTATTCCTGTTATCAATGCTTAATATCAATGTAGATTTTGATTTTGTATTTGTAGAGAAATATATATCTTTATTCTGAAAAGAGAGAATCTACAGTCCCCTCCGAAAGTATTGGAATGGCAAGGCCAATTTTTTACTTATTTATTTATTTTTTGCTGTACACTGAAAACGTTTGACATCAAAAAATAAAATATGAGATGATAGATCAGAATTTCAGCACCAATATGATTTCCAGATATTTAAATCTAGACGTGTTAAACAACTTAAAACATGGCACCATGTAACTGACAGGAGTTTCTTGTTGTCCAGATGTGTCCTGTTAGATTGACTGTTTAAACAGTTTTGAGCTTGGTTTGAGCCCTGGGTTTCGCCTGTGAAGACTGCATTTGTTGTTAAAAAGGATAAACCAACATAAAGACCAGAGAGCTATCAATGGGAGAAAAGCAAGCAATTTTGAAGCTGAGAAAAGAGGAAAAAATCAATCAGAGCCATTGCACAAGCATTGGGCACAGCCAGTACAACAATTTGGAGTGTCCTGAAAAAGAAAGGAACCACTGGTGTACTAACAACCAGACATCGAACAGGTCAGCCAAGGAAAACAACAGCAGTTGATGACAGAAACATTGTGAGAGCTGTGAATAAAAGCCCCAAAACAACAGTCAGTCAGTCAGTGACATCACCAACAACCTTCACAAGGCAAGGGTGATGGTATCACAATCCACCGTTCAAAGAAGACTTCGAGAGCAGAAATCTAGAGGCCATACCACAATATGCAAACCACGCATCAGCAGTAAGAATCAGAAGACCAGATTAGATTTTGTAAACAAAAAAAAAAAAAAAAAAAAAAAAACAGAGATGAGCCACAAAAGTTCTGAAGCCAAGACTAACATCTACCAAAGTGATGGAAAGGCCAAGGTTTGGAGAAAGAAAGGATATGTTCATGATCCAAAACATGCAAGCTCATCGGTCAAGCATGGTGGAGGTAGTGTCATGGTTTGGGCTTGCATGGCTGCTTCTGGAATGGGCTCACTAATCTTTATTGATGATGTAACTCACGATGGTAGCAGCAGAATGAATTCAGAAGTCTACAAAACATTTTGTCTGCCAATTTACAGAGAAATGCATCCAATCTAATTGGGAGGAAATTCATCATGCATCAAGACAATGACCCAAAACACACTGCCAAAAGGACTTCATGAAGTGAAGTGACTTGTGGCCAAGTATGGTGACCCATACTCAGAATTTGTGCTCTGCATTTAACCCATCCAAGTACACACACACACACACCCACACACCCGGAGCAGTGGGCAGCCTTTTTTTTTTTTTTTTTTTTTTTTGCTGCAGCACCCGGGGAGCAGTTGGGGGTTCAGTGCCTTGCTCAAGGGTCTCACCTCAGTATTGAGGGTGGGAGAGAGCGCTGGTCATTCACTCCCCCCCACCTACAATCCCTGCCGGACCCGAGACTCGAACCCCCAACCTTCAGGTTCACCTTTGGGTAGTAAGTCCGACTTTCTATCCATAAGGCCACGACTGCCCCTCTTTTCCAGGGGAAAAGAGTGAAAGGTTTTAGACTGGCCAAGTCATTCACCACCTGAAGCAGAGAATGAAGGGAGAAACCCCCCAAAACAAAAAACAAGTGGAAGAACCTGTGGTACAAGCCTGGAAAAGCACCATAAAAGAAAAATGCAACAGTTTGGTGATGTCAGTGGGTCGCCAGCATGATGCAGTTATTGCAAGCAAGGAATATGCAACCAAATATTAAGTGTTAGTTCCCTGAGATAGGCTCCAGGCTCCACACAACCCTGTGTAGGATAAGCAGTATAGAAAATGGATGGATCAGGAAATAAAAGCTGAAATTCTGATCTATTGTCTCATATTCATCTTTTGATCTCAAACCCAAATGTCTTCAGTGTATAGCAAAAACAAAGAACTGGCCTTGCCATTCTAATACTTTCAGAGGGGACTGTACATCCCTTAGCACTCAGAACCATTTGTCCAGTAAACTGGTAAGGCTTCATCAATTATTAATTTGTGTAAGCGTCAATAAATTTGCAACCAGTCTTTTGCAGTTTCTAAGATAGAATACAAGTAGAAACAATGATTTTGGTCAGCCAATTACATGTCTTTTCTTATACTAAATAAAATATTACAGCTCAACAAAATATGTTAATTTCAGTATTCTTGTCCATGTGTGAATACTTGTGTTTGAAAAACTTTCAGATTTGAAAAAGGCTTAGCTCCACCACACTTGGCAAATGTCACATCATGTTATGAAAAGCTTGTTTCTGGCTATATATGTAAATTTTTTAAATGGGAAAACACACTGTATTTATAAAATTGTTGAAGATTGAAGAAATCTTCATTTCATGGCCATGACCCCATGTGGGCAGCCTTTAAAAGGTTCCCTCTATGTCAAACTTCTTTCCCATTTTCTTCCTTTTAAAGAAATAGATTCAAGATGCTGAATATAACACACTAATCCTTTGATCTTTGTTAATATTGTAATTTAATCTTTAAATGTGCACCATCACATAGAGCTTGTTGCTGCACATTGTGCTGCAGGTAATTTTAATAGCTGACTTATTGCTATTTTTACCATGATTGACTATGTCAGGGAACTAAACCCATAGCCTATTGTTTGAGATGGTTCATAGCTTCAGGATCAATGCCACTGGAACATCTGATGATACTTTGGGCCAGGATGAGTTTTCTATACTGTGCTGTGTGGAGGACAAATAGAGTGGGTGAACAGAGCATGCTATCTGACGGGCCCACCCTGCCTGCTATCCTTCGGACCACAGCAAATGAACAGGTATGGCCCTTGGAGTGATTCCGGCATGTACGCAACGGGTCAGACACACTTGTGAGTGCGCCTCATTATTAATGGAGGCTCATTTGCATGAATATAAATTTGCATGTCATTTTTGAACACTTGTAAGAATATCAGCAATCAGTTGACAAAGGTTATTTTATGATATCTATTATTTAAAAAATAGCCATATTCACCTTCAGTGTGTGGCTTTTAGTGTCCCCATTATATATATCCATTTTTGCCTGTTTTCATGAAGGGTAGCAAATTCTGGACTTGACCTTATATCTGTAAGGGTGAATACATTCTACTGAATAATTTTTTTTTCTGAGCTTGAGTTCATATTTTTATAACACCACAGATTAAAAACTTAAATGTTTTTTTTTTTCTTTTATGGAAAGTGTAGTTATTCTATTCTACTTACACAAGCCCTTTTTCTTAAGAAGGCATATAAAACAAAATGAAGTCTAAACAGATATAACAGCAAACACTTCAGACATCTAATATAAGGGGGTGGCCGTAAGTTATACCTGACAAGGGCCTTACTTTGGAAGACTCTTATCAACATGATAATATTTTATTGATACTGACCAAATTACACTGTTCACTTCAGTCTCAGCAAATGTACAATAGTGCAATTCAGATAACTTGTACACAGCATACGTTAGTTAGGTTAACCTTTATTGGGTGTGACCATATTCCCGGTTCCCACTGCTCTCATGTGATATTTCCCTCAGCAGCTGGGATGATATAAGTTTGTTCTCCAATAGTTATCATGCTAGTTAATTTTACTGTGCAGGATATAGATAGTTTTCTGAGTTCAAAAATTGTTCTTTTAAAAATCTAGTTTTCTGAGTACAGGGGAACGTTTTTAATTGCTCGTTGCTACAGATGCACAGATGTGGATACGTTCTAAAGATTTATAGAATCTCGTTCATAGTCTTAGACCCTAGATTTATGTTCTACTCTTAGAAAAGAACCTAGTTTTTTTTTTCTTCCTTAAACTGCACATCTGATCCAATGAAAAAGGAGTTTAATCTGTAAGTAAACACATCTCTATTTCAACAAGTCATTTTCTCAGAGTATATAACAGCAACAAGAAAAACACCCAACAAGCACATAAAAATACATTCTAGTTTTAATCATTATAAATTTAGTGAAGTGCACAATATTAAACCAGAACAAAGCTTAAAAAAACAGCCTCACCTCAACATAGCTTGTGCTAAATTCAATAATATGAACCACTAAAAATAAATTCACAATATAAATTCAGTCAATTAATCATCTGGTCCAAGGAGTTGACCCTTACACCTGCACTCCAGTTGAAAGTGAGCCTTGTAAATATCCCTGATGACTATTTTGGAGAGAGTATATTAGAGATATAGCAAAAATCAGAGGTAAAGCTGAATGAAGAAGGAATGTTGGACCTTGATTTATGGAAATCTGCATTAAAAAACAATTAATATATTTGCACTTTATGTTAAAGAATATTTAACATGGCATTATTCCAACACCGGTGCCATGACATTAAGTGCATCATCTTCCAGAGATCCCACTGTATGTGTCCAAGATGTTTGAAGAAAAAACAAAAAACAAAAAACAAAAAACAAACTTACAACTATTTTACATATGATTCCTGAACATCTTTTAAATATAGCCTCACAGATTTAGTTTTGACAATTAGAGGTTCCAGAGGTCAAGACCAACCTGGCTAAGTGAACATATCACCAGCCATTTAGCTGCACAAATACAATTATTACACTCCAGTGACACAATACTGGTGTGAAAACCCTCAGTTATTAGAACCTTCACGCCCCACATCCATGCTGTTCAATCTTCTGCTCTGCAGCTACCGGTAGGATGAGATGGGAGATCCTACTCCACAGCCCACTTAGCTTGTCTACATCCATCTGGTTAAATTCAACAGTGCTGTCAGAGGAGACAAACTTCTCTTTTAAGTACTCTTGCACCTGCTCTTCCACTGCATTCAGACTGAGTTTGAAGTCTAGCTCAGCAACCGGGAGCATGACAGTGAAAACCAAAAAGACTTTCTTAAAAGCAGAATTCTCATGATCACAGTAGCGGTAGAAGATGAGTGTAGATCCAGGAGGAAGCTCTTCAAAATGGTGAATAACTGCTGCCTGTGTGCCGCCTTCAAAGGCCTCTTTCAGTGCATTGTCAATGTCCAGCTTAACCTGGTCGCTGTCTTGTGCACTTTTGCTGGTTCCATCAATACCCAGGACTGAGGAGTTGAGAGCTCTGGAAAAGGCCGCAGCTAACTGTTGAGCCAGACAGCCCAGAGTCTTCTCAGCCCCACGACCAGAGGTTAGGATGAGACTCACTGGTTCAGTTGGATCGGTCAGGTTAAGGTGGCGCTTAAGATGGATCTCAGTCCTTTTCCAGAGTTCCGGTCGCTGGTTAGGGAATAATGGCTTTAGTTCAGCTAAGTTGGTTTCAAAAGTTGCACTGTACAACAATCTGTTTTGATGTTCAGTTGTTCTGGAAGAGGATGGAAAGTGTTGATAACCCATTAAGCCCAATGCAAGTGAGGCTAGCAGGAACACAGCCCACTGAAGCCACCTGCATACACCCCATACATCTGCTGTAGAGAGAAATAACACCAGTTATTGCACCTTAATTAAACATAATGAAAAGACAAGCTGTGTTTGACTGTGTGGAATGGAGGTAATACCTCTTGAGGGGGAACTTGAACCTGCTTTTGTGATAATTTGTTTCCTCAATTCTACAAAGAAGAGACAAAATGTTAAATGTTCATCTCTATTTGCAGTCAAACAAAGCTGAGAGCTGAGATGTGCTACCTGTGTTTGTGTGGTGTAGGGACTGTTTTTCAGCAGGAAGGTTATTTGTCTTGTGGGTGTGTGTTGTGTGACCTTTCACATATGGATACCTGTCCCTGCCCTGAAGATCAGCACCAGAAACACCTACAGTAAAACAAAGTAAAGGACAATAATGATAAAAAAAGAAAAGAAAATACTTAAAGATATACCTGTGAAATGAAAGGGCTAATCATGCATTTACACAAGCAAGCATGAAAGCAAACAGATGACCATTTATTTTCTATGCAACCTCCTAACACTTACAGTGACAAGTGAATTGAAATTTTGCTCAATTTTATGCAAATTAATCATGATGCTTTAAACTAACAAATCCAAAAGTCTGGCTCCAATGTATTCCTTAGACCAGCCATATTGTACAAGATGTCCAGCACAACTGGAGAGTTATGAAGTGTTAGGGATTATGTTATGTCTATTCTCTAGTCTCCCAACTTCGGCTCCTACCTAGCTCCCAAGCTGTGCTTGGTGGGAAAGAGACACTGTTATTAAACTTTCATGTTTTAACAATTTAGACATATTTTAACAAGACAAAGGTAACATAGTGTTACGTAAAATTATAGTGTATGATATAGTGTATATTTAAGCACCACAATATTCAGAACATAAAAACACAGGACATTACAAGCTAGAATAGTTGTGGTCACTACAATCTGGGAGTGAGATTAATGAAATTGTCGCCTGTTAGTCTGAATGCAGCGTGATTCTGACCTCTGGCTTTCTCCTCCATTTTGTTCCGATACTCTCTTATGCTGCTCCTCACTGTCAAAATGTCTGTCCTGTTCTCCACTGGTTTGAGATTGACAGAAGCAGAACCTGTTCTGGAGGGTTCTGTGGAGAAGATCGAATGGC
The DNA here is from genome assembly GCF_027358585.1 of Pangasianodon hypophthalmus. Lineage (NCBI taxonomy): Eukaryota > Metazoa > Chordata > Actinopteri > Siluriformes > Pangasiidae > Pangasianodon > Pangasianodon hypophthalmus. The sequence continues at coordinate 11,355,916 of NC_069717.1, forward strand.
CATGAGAAAAATAAATGGAAAATTCAATGGAAATATGTTTAGGGAGCAATCATATGGTAGCCTTATAAAAGAAATGTGTATAAAGTTATTTCTCAAAGACAGAATGTTGACAAACCTCTTGATAAAGTCTGAGAACTATGAACTTTGTCTCCACACCCTGTCAGTTTGGGCAGCTCTGACACCTGTGACTTTTGAGGTGTGTCTCTTTGCTGCCATAAGAATGCCCTCATCTCCTCTGTTTCCAGATTCCCCACACGCAGTGTTCTGATGACCCTTTTCTCCTGGATGAGAGGTTTTGCTGGTACAGACACAGAGACAGTGAGTTTGATCCCTACCTCTCAATAACTCTCCAACAGGTTTCTGAATGATTTAACTCAATTTTAATATAAAAGTGTATTAAAAGTCTCACTCTTCATGACTGCCTCACAATTATCCCTTTCATCCTCTGAACTCATATCTTGGTTCTGATCTTCATGTTCCTCCACATCCATTTCCACTGTATTATTTTGGTCCCCATTCTCATGTCCGTCTCCTGCATCCTTTGCAGTCTGAAGCTTTGAGATCTTGTCAGGAGATCCTGTTTGAAATATTCATTTTGTAATACTGTATATTTAATATAATACATTTATTGTAGAACATACACTCACTAAGAGAAATCTAACCGATTATTTACAGTCAACTCCAGATTTATTGTTACCATCGGTAAAGGGTTGTTAAAAGTCTTTGAGGTCAATTAGCCATTCAATGAAGTCAATTTATTTTAATAATTTTTTAAAAATCCTAGTAAAAAAAATATATCTTTTTTGCTGGCAGCCTTTGACATTCTTCAGACTTAGCCATGACTTCCTGTTTCACTAGGGTACAATGCACAAAGGCCAAATTCCCTTAGTCATTCATCAACATGAGGAAGATAAGAAAATACACAAATCAAAAGAGACAAAAGTGTGTTGTTCTTCGTAAATCAGGCAATGTTTATAAAATGCCTGAAAATTCCAATATCCACTGATAGGGTGACAAATAAGAAGTTTAAAAGGAACCTGCCTGGGAGAGTATCAAGTGTATTTTGCCCCCACGCACAGTGAGGATGATGGTTAGCGTGGCAAAGATCTCTCTGTGGATGACTGTTACAAGATTTGCAGAAAATGGTAGCATTTAGGTATCACCAAGTATCCAAATCTACAATCAGACACCACCTCCATGTCAACAAACTATTCTTCTCAAAGTTGTACCAGAAGAGAAGCTTTCTCTTTCATCTTATCACAAATGTAAGCACCTGGATTTTGCTAAATGACATACTTAGCTAGAATGATATCCTATATCAAGTATATCATTCTAGCCATTCTGTACTTTGGCTAGAACTGGGTTCTATGGTCACATGAGAGAAAAACAGAACTTTTTGGGAAAAAAAACATTAAATGTGCATTTGATATAAGAAGAAGGATGGTTATACAAAAAGAACCTAATCTGCACTGTTAAGTATAGTAAACATCTGTGATGTTATGGGACTGTTTTTATTCCAAAGGCCCTGGGAACTGTGTTAGGATATATGTGTAGGATATGAACTGTGGTAGGATATGTGTGTAGGATATGAACTGTGTTAGGATATGTGTGTAGGATATGAACTGTGTTAGGATCTGTGTGTAGGATATGAACTGTGTTAGGATCTGTGTGTAGGATATGAACTGTGTTAGGATCTGTGTGTAGGATATGAACTGTGTTAGGATCTGTGTGTAGGATATGAACTGTGTTAGGATCTGTGTGTAGGATATGAACTGTGTTAGGATCTGTGTGTAGGATATGAACTGTGTTAGGATCTGTGTGTAGGATATGAACTGTGTTAGGATCTGTGTGTAGGATATGAACTGTGTTAGGATCTGTGTGTAGGATATGAACTGTGTTAGGATATGTGTGTAGGATATGAACTGTGTTAGGATCTGTGTGTAGGATATGAACTGTGTTAGGATCTGTGTGTAGGATATGAACTGTGTTAGGATCTGTGTGTAGGATATGAACTGTGTTAGGATCTGTGTGTAGGATATGAACTGTGTTAGGATCTGTGTGTAGGATATGAACTGTGTTAGGATATGTGTGTAGGATATGAACTGTGTTAGGATCTGTGTGTAGGATATGAACTGTGTTAGGATCTGTGTGTAGGATATGAACTGTGTTAGGATCTGTGTGTAGGATATGAACTGTGTTAGGATCTGTGTGTAGGATATGAACTGTGTTAGGATCTGTGTGTAGGATATGAACTGTGTTAGGATCTGTGGCATCACGGCCCCCATGAAGGAGAGTAAAAATCTGCCTGCTGTTACAACTGGGCTGTCGATGGAGCTTTCGCCTGGACAATGTCCCAAAACAAATGTCCAAATCCACACTAAAATGGTCCATAGAATCAAGCTTCTGACATGGCCATGAGAGAGAACCAATAATTGTAACAAATATGATTTTCTTTGAATATACATATAGAATATATCGCAGCAGTGACATGATGATCGCTTTGCATTATGGGATGGATTAGAGGGCTGGCATGTGAATAGCAGCTACAGTCAGAAACCTACTTGTATACCTACAAAGGGGGTGATAAAATGGTCAATAGCTACAATGGAGGTGAGTGTACATTATATCTGATCGATATACGCTGAATCAACAATGAATCTACAAGCTTTTGACTCATGTCTACCTTCATCTGTGCCACTCTCTTCATTGGTGGGAACAGCTGCGATGTCTCTCTTCCTCTTCAGCGCTCCTCTCGGTCTCAGATCAATCGCAAAGACTACTAAACACAAAAACAACTAATCTTTATTCTTCGCAAGTGTCTATTTACTCAGTTTAATCAACAATACCTGCTAGGCTTCGCTACACAAACTGCGCCCTGGGCTTTTTTTTTTCTTCATCTGTACAAGTTTGGCTTAAGCTATTGCGAGCAAGCGCAAAACGAAAGTAACCGCAGTAGTGTATTATTCGCCAGTATTATTCGCCGAGCCCTTTCATATTGCTTTCTGATCGCAAACATACAGTTAAATCTCTAAAGACCAACCGTTCCATCCACATATTCACTAAATCCATCACTTCAATAAGTAACAGAGCCGCCATTAGTTAGCTTACATAAATTAAGTCCACACATAAAGTTCAGATGCATGCACAAACTATAAGCAAGCTAAAAAGCTAACGGTCAACCATGATAATTTGGTTTAAACTCTGTACAGACAAACCTTTATTCCGCAGCTGTCTGGTTGGTCTTGTCAAGTCAGCACTGTCACTTTCCGAATCGACGCGATCCATTTGAGTCACATGAAATCAGACCACTTTTAATAAAACTTTAATTCCATCCGACACAACTAACTAGTGATAAAAAGGAAGTGAGAAATGTTTTCTGGGGGACACATTTGCGTGAACACCAGTCATTTCCGGAAACAACATGCGTCAGACACCAGAGTCCCACAGTATATATACTACTTACTGCACTAGTATACACTGTATACTACATACTGCACTCGTATATACTGTATACTACATACTGCACTAGTATACACTGATACTACATACTGCACTAGTATACACTGTATACTACATACTGCACTAGTATATACTGTATACTACATACTGCACTCGTATACACTGTATACTACATACTGCACTCGTATACACTGATACTACATACTGCACTAGTATATACTGTATACTACATACTGCACTAGTATATACTGTATACTACATACTGCACTCGTATACACTGATACTACATACTGCACTCGTATACACTGTATACTACATACTGCACTAGTATATACTGTATACTACATACTGCACTCGTATACACTGTATACTACATACTGCACTCGTATACACTGATACTACATACTGCACTAGTATACACTGTATACTACATACTGCACTAGTATACACTGATACTACATACTGCACTAGTATACACTGATACTACATACTGCACTAGTATACACTGATACTACATACTGCACTCGTATACACTGATACTACATACTGCACTCGTATAAACTGATACTACATACTGCACTAGTATACACTGATACTACATACTGCACTAGTATATACTGTATACTACATACTGCACTAGTATACACTGATACTACATACTGCACTCGTATACACTGATACTACATACTGCACTAGTATATACTGTATACTACATACTGCACTAGTATATACTGTATACTACACACTGCACTCGTATACACTATACTACATACTGCACTCGTATACACTGATACTACATACTGCACTAGTATATACTGTATACTACATACTGCACTCGTATACACTGTATACTACATACTGCACTCGTATACACTGATACTACATACTGCACTAGTATATACTGTATACTACATACTGCACTAGTATACACTGTATACTACATACTGCACTCGTATACACTGATACTACATACTGCACTAGTATATACTGTATACTACATACTGCACTCGTATACACTGTATACTACATACTGCACTAGTATATACTGTATACTACATACTGCACTAGTATACACTGATACTACTTACTGCACTAGTATATACTGTATACTACATACTGCACTAGTATACACTGATACTACTTACTGCACTAGTATATACCGTATACTACATACTGCACTAGTATACACTGATACTACATACTGCACTAGTATACACTGATACTACTTACTGCACTAGTATATACTGTATACTACATACTGCACTAGTATATACTGTATACTACATACTGCACTAGTATACACTGATACTACATACTGCACTAGTATATACTGTATACTACATACTGCACTAGTATACACTGATACTACTTACTGCACTAGTATATACTGTATACTACATACTGCACTAGTATACACTGATACTACATACTGCACTAGTATACACTGATACTACATACTGCACTAGTATATACTGTATACTACATACTGCACTAGTATACACTGATACTACATACTGCACTAGTATATACTGTATACTACATACTGCACTAGTATACACTGATACTACTTACTGCACTAGTATACACTGTATACTACATACTGCACTAGTATACACTGATACTACATACTGCACTAGTATACACTGATACTACATACTGCACTCGTATACACTGATACTACATACTGCACTCGGATACACTGATACTACATACTGCACTAGTATACACTGATACTACTTACTGCACTAGTATATACTGTATACTACATACTGCACTCGTATACACTGATACTACATACTGCACTCGGATACACTGATACTACTTACTGCACTAGTATATACTGTATACTACATACTGCACTAGTATATACTGTATACTACATACTGCACTAGTATACACTGTATACTACATACTGCACTCGTATACACTGATACTACATACTGCACTCGTATACACTGATACTACATACTGCACTAGTATACACTGTATACTACTTACTGCACTAGTATATACTGTATACTACATACTGCACTCGTATACACTGATACTACATACTGCACTCGGATACACTGATACTACTTACTGCACTAGTATATACTGTATACTACATACTGCACTAGTATATACTGTATACTACATACTGCACTAGTATACACTGATACTACTTACTGCACTAGTATATACTGTATACTACATACTGCACTAGTATATACTGTATACTACATACTGCACTAGTATACACTGATACTACATACTGCACTCGTATACACTGATACTACTTACTGCACTCGTATACACTGATACTACATACTGCACTAGTATACACTGTATACTACTTACTGCACTAGTATATACTGTATACTACATACTGCACTCGTATACACTGATACTACATACTGCACTCGGATACACTGATACTACTTACTGCACTAGTATATACTGTATACTACATACTGCACTAGTATATACTGTATACTACATACTGCACTAGTATACACTGATACTACTTACTGCACTAGTATATACTGTATACTACATACTGCACTAGTATATACTGTATACTACATACTGCACTAGTATACACTGATACTACATACTGCACTCGTATACACTGATACTACTTACTGCACTAGTATACACTGTATACTACTTACTGCACTAGTATATACTGTATACTACATACTGCACTAGTATATACTGTATACTACATACTGCACTCGTATACACTGATACTAATTACTGCACTAGTATATAATGTATACTACATACTGCACTAGTATACACTGTATACTACTTACTGCACTAGTATATACTGTATACTACATACTGCACTAGTATATACTGTATACTACATACTGCACTAGTATACACTGTATACTACATACTGCACTCGTATACACTGATACTAATTACTGCACTAGTATATAATATATACTACATACTGCACTAGTATACACTGTATACTACTTACTGCACTAGTATATACTGTATACTACATACTGCACTAGTATATACTGTATACTACATACTGCACTAGTATACACTGTATACTACATACTGCACTAGTATACACTGTATACTACATACTGCACTAGTATACACTGTATACTACTTACTGCACTAGTATACACTGATACTACATACTGCAATAGTATACACTGTATACTACATACTGCACTTGTATACACTGTATACTACGTACTGCACTCGTATACACTGTATACTACATACTGCACTAGTATACACTGATACTACTTACTGCACTAGTATACACTGATACTACATACTGCAATAGTATACACTGTATACTACATACTGCACTCGTATACACTGTATACTACGTACTGCACTCGTATACACTGTATACTACTTACTGCACTAGTATACACTGATACTACATACTGCAATAGTATACACTGTATACTACATACTGCACTCGTATACGCTGATACTATATATTGCACTCGTATACACTGTATACTACATACTGCACTAGTATACACTGATACTACATACTGCACTAGTATACACTGATACTACTTACTGCACTAGTATATACTGTATACTACATACTGCACTAGTATACACTGATACTACATACTGCACTCGTATACACTGTATACTACATACTGCACTAGTATATACTGTACACTACATACTGCACTAGTATATACTGTATACTACATACTGCACTAGTATATACTGTATACTACATACTGCACTAGTATATACTGTATACTACATACTGCACTAGTATATACTGTACACTACATACTGCACTAGTATATACTGTATACTACATACTGCACTAGTATACACTGATACTACATACTGCACTAGTATATACTGTATACTACATACTGCACTAGTATATACTGATACTACATACTGCACTAGTATACACTGATACTACATACTGCACTAGTATATACTGATACTACATACTGCACTAGTATACACTGATACTACATACTGCACTAGTATATACTGTATACTACATACTGCACTAGTATATACTGTATACTACATACTGCACTAGTATATACTGTACACTACATACTGCACTAGTATATACTGTATACTACATACTGCACTAGTATACACTGATACTACATACTGCACTAGTATATACTGTATACTACATACTGCACTAGTATATACTGTATACTACATACTGCACTAGTATACACTGATACTACATACTGCACTAGTATATACTGATACTACATACTGCACTAGTATATACTGTATACTACATACTGCACTAGTATATACTGTATACTACATACTGCACTCGTATACACTGATACTACTTACTGCACTAGTATATACTGTATACTACATACTGCACTAGTATACACTGTATACTACATACTGCACTCGTATACACTGATACTACATACTGCACTAGGATATACTGTATACTACATACTGCACTCGTATACACTGTATACTACATACTGCACTCGTATACACTGATACTACATACTGCACTAGTATATACTGTATACTACATACTGCATACTACATACTGCACTCGTATACACTGATACTACATACTGCACTCGTATACACTGATACTACATACTGCACTCGTATACACTGATACTACATACTGCACTAGTATATACTGTATACTACATACTGCACTCGTACACCCTGATACTACATACTGCACTAGTATATACTGTATACTACATACTGCACTCGTATACACTGATACTACATACTGCACTAGTATATACTGTATACTACATACTGCACTCGTATACACTGTATACTACATACTGCATACTACATACTACACTCGTATACACTGATACTACATACTGCACTAGTATATACTGTATACTACATACTGCATACTACACTCGTATACACTGATACTACATACTGCACTAGTATATACTGTATACTACATACTGCACTCGTATACACTGATACTACATACTGCATTAGTATATACTGTATACTACATACTGCACAGGTATATACTGTATACTACATACTGGCCCAGTGTATACTGTACACTACACAATGCACGCATATACACTGTATACCACATACTGGGCCAGTGTATACTGTACAGTGTGGTGATTTTTTACAAACTGAGAAGAAGCACCAAAATGAGAAGAAGCACCAATTCTCAAGGATTACAGTTATTGAGGATCTGATTAGACTTACTTAGTGGCTAGTCGAACAGGCTAACTATAAGAACTCAATAATAAATATACCGACTATGATAAAGGTGGGTTGTGATTTCCATTGTAACCATATAAAAAAAAATCACACACATCACTTTGAGAACCACTCATATGGTTCCATGTCAAATTAGCTTGTGGACACTCAGATTCTTCAGTTGCTAGAATTTAGTGGTTAAATCCAAAAATGAGGCAAGGAGGTGAAAGAAAGGAGGGGAGAAAAAAAACAAAAACAAAAAAAACAGAAGTGCAGAATAAATACAGTAATTGGATATTTGTGATATCATGCATCAAGACCTCACAACCAGTTAATGAATAAAGAGCTTTTCACAGTTGTGAAAAACAGTAATATTAAACACAGCTTATTCTTAAATGAATCCAGACATGGGTTTATTTATACATTTATTTATACAAGGATAAAATAAGATTTCTTGAACAAAAATACAATCATTTTTATAAAACTGCTTCTGCTGTAGGAATGACATTAGAGATGGATGCTACTTTTGCCTTTTTCACTTAAGTTTTATGCATTGTATTTTAGAAATTAATCAAACTTGTTGCATTGCTGTAACAGTGTGAGTTTTGGTATGAAAATGATTCTATGGTCATCATCAACCAAATATCCAAATCACATACATATAATTCATTTAGTAATTTGAGGCATATATTGTAAAATAAAAAGTTGCATTTATTAATTTACCCCGCAGAAACAAAATCAACGATCAAGTGAAATTAAACAATTAAAATGTTTATTCTTTTATTTCAAATCTAGTCATGTTATTTTACATATTAAGACAGCTAACTGCTCCAAATATTTTCAGTGAATAATAGTCCATTTACAGTGCCATTTCTTCCCACATAGGAGCAGTTTGTAATTTGTTGAGCTCGTTGCTGCCTGCAAGGTGAAGTGCAACTGCAATGAAAACATTGATTAGCCTTCCACATGCTCCTAACACTTCTTATGCCTTCTGAATCGCCTTTCAGGGTAAAAGAGCTGTGTAGAAAAATGTAGTCAGAAGCCAGAAATGATTAAACTAGCCAGATCCATTGCAATATTTCAAATGACATATCTTCTAATGATTCATTAAAAATTCCTCAACCTTATATAATTTCAAGCTATAAAAACTTTAATCTGTCACCTTAAGGCATATTTTCAAATTAATTCAAGTATTATCAGTCACACACACACACACACACACACACACACACACACATGTTGAAACTATGAATCAGTAGATCCCTGTAGATTTCCCCCACCACTTCTGTACATTAACTATAAGCCTCCAGTTTAGTTCACAGAAAGTCACCTTTATGTTTGACAGCCGTGCTGTTCAATCTTCTGCTCTGCAGCTACCGGTAGGATGAGATGGGAGATTCTACTCCACAACCCACTTAGCTTGTCTAAATCCATCTGGTTAAACCTAGCCGTCCTGTCAGAGGAGACAAACTTCTCTTTTAAATACTCTTGCACCACTTCCTCCACCATTCCCAGACTGACATTAGGTGGGAAATCCATATCTTCCTGTAGCATGACAGTGAAAATCAAAAAGACTTTCTTAAAAGCAGAATTCTCATGATCACAGTAGCGGTAGAAGATGAGTGTAGATCCTGGAGGAAGCTCTTCAAAACGGTGAATAACGGCTGCCTGTGTGCCGCCTTCAAAGGCCTCTTTCAACGCTATATCAATGTCCAACTTAACCAGGTCGCTGTCTTGTGCACTTTTAGTGGTCCCATAAATACCCAGGACTGAGGAGTTGAGAGCGTTAGAAAACGCTGCAGCTAACTGATGAGCAAGACAGCCCAGAGACTTCTCAGCCCCACGACCAGAGGTTAGGATGAGACTCACTGGTTCAGTTGGATCGGTCAGACTGAGATGTCTCTGGAGGTGGATCCTGCTTCTCCTCCACAGTTCACGGTGCTGGCTGGGGAAACTGGCTTGGACCTTGTCCATTTCTTGAGAGAACACCTCCAGCAAGTTCAACTCTTTTTGCAAGGGTGGAGATGGGGTTCTCAGGAACCAGAAAACCACAACAGCAAGCAGAAAAAGTAATATCAGAAGTAATATGTACCACCCTGTGTGTAAGAGAAAACAATGCTATATTAAAAAATAACAATGCTATTTCTGCATAATTTGCATAGCAACTGCTGTTTACATAAGGCAAGCTACCATATGACCATATAAGACCATTTCAAAAACAATACTTACTGGAAGTATCAGCAGCAACTGGGCTCCTTTCTGTTTCAACATGACCACGAATGTCACCTTCACCCAGATGTGCTGTAGTACAATCGCACAAAACACAAGTCTTAATCAACCATCTATCATGGGTGCTCACAAAATATTTATTGAAAAAAAATTTTTTTTATTTTTTTCCCCAAATACTGCATTCACAATGTTAAGTAGAAGAAGAGGTGAAACATTGCTATCAGACAGTCAGACAGACACACACACACACGCACATATATACACCGATCAGCCACTGATCAGTGTTTCAAGGAAGGACAACTGTTGAAGAGGGTCATGGGCGCCCAACGCTCATTGATGCGCAGGTGGGGAGTGAAGTCTACTCCGTCTGGTTCGATCCCACAGAAGAGCTATTGTAGCACAAATTGCTGAAAAAGTTAATGCTGCCTATGACAGAAAGGTGTCAGAACACACAGTGCATCACAGCTTGCTGCATATGAGGCTATGTAGCCACAGACCAGTCAGAGTGCCTATGCTGACCCCTGTCCACCGCTGAAAGTGACTACAATGGACACATGAGCATCAGAACTGGACCATGGAGCAATGGAAGAAGGTGGCCTGGTCTGATGAATCACGTTTTCTTTTGCATCATGTGGACGGCCGAGTGTGTGTATATGACTTACCTGGGGAAGAGATGGCACCAGGATGCACCAAGGGAAGAAGGCAAGCCGGTAGAGGCAGTGTGATGCTCTGGGCAGTGTTCTGCTGGGAAACCTTGGGTCCTGGCATTCATGTGGATGTTACTCTGACACGTACCACCTACCTAAACATTGTTGCAGACCAAGTACAGCTCTTCATGGCAACGGTATTCCCTAATGGCACTGGCCTCTTTCAGCAGGATAATGCGCCCTGCCACACTGCAAAAATTGTTCAGGAATGGTTTAAGGAACATGACAAAGAGTTCAAGGTGTTGACTTGGCCTCCAAATTCCCCCGATCTCAATCAGATCGAGCATCTGTGGGAAGTGCTGAACAAAAATGTACAATCCATGGAAACCCCACCTCTCAACTTACAGGACTTAAAGGACCTACTGCTAACATCTTGGTGCCAGCTACCACAGCACACCTTCACAGGTCTTGTGAAGTCCATGCCTCGATGGGTCAGAGCTGTTTTGGCAGCACAAGAGAGACCTACACAATATAAGGCAGGTGGTGTTAATATTATAGCCGAATCATTAATACACTGCAGTACATTATACCTATTTTTTGTTTCTTATTGGACCTCCTCAGTCTTGGGCCCTCCCCAGCATGTGGCACTTCATTGTTTTCATTCTTGCCTTTGATGCACTTCCCATCTGTTGTGTCGAGGTCCTCTCGTTCCGCATCAGACTGACCACTGACTCCAGCTGTGTCTATCAATTAAAATATATTCAAAATCTCTATCACTGTTTGAAATCACTTTCATTTTAGTAATGTAATATGTGTAGACACCCTACAGTATATTCAGTAAATCATTATGCACAAGTTAGACACCTTTCTTACTCTCCTTCTGTTGGTTATGCACTCTTGTATCAGTGTCCTCAGGTTCCTCAATGTCCAGTCCTACATTAAAGATGCAACATGAGGTTATTATTTCAAGAATGGATTCAAGGACAGAAAAATGAAACTCCAATAACTGCAAATGTCTTAGGACTACAGCTTCTGATGTTTATACATACACTGTATGAAAACAGCCTTTCTGGAAATGCACGTAGAGGTTATCTACAAATCACGACAGACTACAACCACCGCTGGTTCTAGCCTGCCCACTTCTGTCCTCCATCACTACCGTCATCATATACACAAATCCTCTAATCTAACAGAAATGTATTCATCTGCTGTGCAGCTGCCTGACTGTGAATGACCACACAGAGCATTCAGTAGATAACTGGTTATAGGGCTTAGATGAGACTACCAAATGTTCAGGATGACAGCTAACTTATCCTGTAATTAAAATCTGTTTTAGCTGACAGGTTATGATAAATAATGGAGCTTGACAACAAACAAACAAACTCACATACATTCAATAACATAATATATTCAACAGTACATACGTTTAACATGTTTCTTTTGTGAGCTCTTCACTCTCTGGTTTATTTCTGAAGAAGCAACACCACAGTCCTCGTCCTGACTTCTTTCATCTATGCCTTGATATAGTAGACAACACATTTTAAACAAGGACGCAAAATGCAAAATGATGGTAATTCATTTTGTATCTATTTTTCTAGCTGTAATGTTACTGAAGGTGTGGTGGATTAAATAAATGCAAATGGAACAGAAAAATCCCACTATTTTAATCACCATCATCTGTGTAACACTCTTCTTCTTCTTCTTCTTCAGAATTACCACTGTCTGCATCTTCACCTATCAAATGGAGAGATATAATTAAATTGTTAATATCACTACTGGATATTAAAAGAAAGGTAACAGGCTTAAGTGAAGTGAAAGAATGTAAATACAAACGGAATAATTCAAAATTTAATTCTATAGACAATAATGCAATGGGAGCTGGGATAAACCAGACATGACTGGCAAAAGTACTTGAGAACCTATTGTTGTTGTTCCTCTTTTGGGTGCTCCCGTTAGGAGTCACCACAGAGGATCACTGGTCGGCGTATTTGATTTGGCACAGTTTTTACACCAGATGCCCTTCCTGATGCAACCCTCCCCAATTTTATCCGGCTTGGGACTGGCACTGAAAGCACACTGTTGCAGCAGTGAGAGCGCTGTGGCCTAACCAATAGTCCTCCAGGGACCCTACTTGAGAACCTATTAAAGATTTTAAATCTTAAATTTGCTAAACTCATGTCAACCTAGAGTATTTAGTAATAAATAAATGTTAGGTACCGTTGTTGCTTTTCTTTGGCAGATTATGCTGTCTTATGTCATCGTCCATAGGCTGGTTCGTATCCCCTTCTATACAAAAAGTTCAATAGGTTTTAATTAGTTGGTTCATTATTTACAAATGCAAACACACAAAAATTGCAATCCCACAGATCAACCATATGTTGACAACTTCATTAAACAAAAACAAGTCCTGAGACAGTTCTTAAACTCTCTGACAGACAGTGGGGAAAAAATCTCTCTAGTCCTCAACAGTACTAGAAGAGTTTGCACATGTTAAGACTATCTTCTTTTATGTTTGTATGTGTGTAAATAGTCTTTCTGAAATACACATAACTCTTAAGTGGGAGAATAAAAATCAGTAGAAGCTGTAATAAATAAAATCCATAAATTGGATATATTCTTATTAATAAATGTATGAATCATGAATACTTCATGATTCATACATGAAGTATGAATCATAATAAAGTATGATTCATACTTCATGTATAATCTGAGTTTGTATCTTCATATTTTCTCTAGAACTAGTAGACTGGTTTAGGGGCAACTTAGTAGACTAAGAGCACCCTCTTAGTGAAGAGGGGGAACAAATTACAATCTAGATCTAGACTTATCATGTGGTTTAAATGTTATATCTACCGTATGCAAAAAAGGGGACATGCTGAAAGAAGAAATGATACACATACAGGAAATGGAAGTAAAAATGAGTAGATGGTGTGGTGAAAGCCTAGTGATGATTATGATGACAAGGAGAAGGGGAAAAATGTAAAACATGTAATTACCATTCATTTTTTCAGCACTATCCAGCAGTCTAGGAGAGAAGTCTCAATTCAGTGTAAATCTGTGTAGCTGCTGTTATAAAAACAAATACAAACATAGCTATGAACGGCAAAGTGCTACCATTAACTGTGCCATGGCTGAGATAATAAACAGCCACTAAGCAGTGAGGTTAATGAGGACAGTGTATAAATAAAGCTCACTTATCTTACTGGATTTTAAATAATTCATATTTTAAATATAACGACACGAATGCCATGAAAAGTCTTGATCTTATCTGATTTGGGCCCATTTATATAATTAAGAAAGATTACTAAGAATACATATTGTGTAAATATGGTTCACTAACTCAGTCTCACTGCCATCGGTAATGTAATGTTGTGCAAACTTTGCTAACACTTTCAGCTAACGTACTCGGGCTAGCTATAGCTAGGTTACTTGACAGTTAATTTGGTTCTGCTTAGGCGCGTTTATTGACTCCAAATTATCAGATATGATCAAAATTAGACAAAGTGATTTGTAAAAATTATTATATACTCACCAAGTCCATTTGTTCCTACATCAATAGCTCAGCAGAGCTTGCTTTCGGTTTTGCCTTAACCGACCAAATATTCCCAGGACTGAACCGAGTTGGTGACGTCATTGCGCTGGTGCGTTCGGGGCGAATTCCGTTTCGGAGTGACAGCAAACCGGAAGTTACAAAGGTTTCAAAGGTCTTTTTACACAAGCTAGGGTCGCGCTTATTAGTGTTTCTCATAGGAATTCAGTTATTAGAAACTACTAGTCACGTACATTAATATCTCTGAGGTATCGTCCTTCCTAAACAGGGCGGAACGTATTACTTGGACCCGTGTTTCCGCGGGGCTTTCACTGGTCTCTCTTGAAACTTATGGATACATGATGGATTTGCGCTTTTCATGAAAAACGTGGACAAATGATTGTAGAAAATAAACATTAGACGCAGTAGTTAAAAATTTCCACACAAACAATACGATAAATTATTTATCTTTGTTCTAACACAAATCACTCTCATTAGAACTTCTTTTTAAAATAATAGTGGTTTGTGTTTTGAGTGTTTTGTTTAATATATGAATGAATTTTCTTTTTTCATTCGTCATAATCAAAGAATACGATAGAGACAGACAGTTGTTGATCTGCACAAATTAGATAATGGATATAAAAATACATAATCAGTTAAAAATATCATTAAGCACAATTAGGACTATAACAAAATGCATGAAACAGGTGGAAATTTGCCAGAAAAAAGTAGTTTTGTAGCTTATTCTTGTGGTTGTCAATTTTCAAAATCAACTGTTAAATGCAACTTTCAGAAGCACCAGCTGTTGGTGTTGGAAGTGTTGCAAGAAAGAAGCCCTTTACAAAATGCAGCTGCATGGAATAGTGGACCAGGATCCCTCCACAAGTGTCTCTAACTGTATTAGACATTAAAGATTAAAAAAAAAAAAAAAGATTAGTGCTGTTACTCTTTCCAAGGCAGAGTCACAAAATATTAAGGAGGGATGGGCAATAATTTTGAAACCACTGTTTTGTAGATAAAATGCTGTACTTAAAAGCTTTTTGTGTTAATTTCTTTTTAATGATACTATAAAATGTTCCTGTATTTTTTAAGCTCAAAATATCACTTATTGCAGTTTATACATTTTGTTTGTTTTCATGGCACTGTGTAAGCCTAAAGAAACTTAAAGTATTTGGAAAAGCTCTGCAACCTCCTGTATCCGGCTTTATATTTATGTTAACTATTTTGCTTAGTTTTTACTGTAGTTATGGAGACTTGGTAAATATCACTGTGCTGTACAGCAATTATGTGTCATTGTATGGAGACTTGGTAAACCCATGATGCAATCACATGACCAATGACTGTATGGTTGGACGCTGAAGAGTTTTCTAGATCATCTTCACTGTATATGAAACACGTAGGTGCCTATTTCTAGGCAGGGTGACCATGTCACCAGTTGTTTTAAATTGCTTAATGGACAGCTGGAGATGGCTATCTTTTGAAATTTCTCAATTCTTCTTTTCTGCAAATGTTGTCTTCCTCAGTCTAAAGCCTTATGCCCAAGGTCTAGAAGTTTGAGGTGTATATATTAATGTAAGTCAAATACACAAGACTGTAACATTTCCACATTTAATTCCAAAGAAGAGAAATGTGTTCATTTTTAGTTAAAAAAGAGGTGACATTCCACAACAAACAGTTTACACAAGTGGAGAGTTCTTTCACAGCAGCCTGCATTCATCCACTAATGCATAGATGTTCCCTACCCTGAACAAATGAACTTGCTACAAATACTGCTTAAATGATGTACTGTAGAAATGCATTAAGGTAATCTTAAATGCAAATATGAACTTAGTGTTTTAGGCACATGTTAGTGATAGGTTTTGGCTCAGAACTATTTGAATTAGTTGAAACTGGATGATCAAGTATAAGTTTACTATACTATCACCTATGGGTTCATATTTACTAAACATCAGCACAGCTTTATTGTTGAATGGCAAGACTTTCACACTGCAGGAAGACAACATGGTCTTTTAAAAGTAATTTTCGACATCTCCCATTTCCACCACAACAGTTTTCAGCTGGGAGTAATACTCAATGGTCACCATTCCATTCTCTCTGCCAAAACCTTGAGAGAAGAAAAAAACAGTTATCTGCTGAGTCTCATGACAGCAATTTACATGAATCAAAACAAACAGTTTAAGAAGTATCTGTGTATACACAGTGAGAAAATGTGAATGTGAAGATTTGTTTACAAAGAGACCATTGTCCATTGCCATTGTTATGGTAAAATTGATGAAAGTAAAATGAACTCCCAGCAGCTTTACCTGACATCTTGTAGCCTCCAAATGGGACCTCCACTGGACTCACATTATAATTATTGATGAAGCATGTTCCTGCTTGAAGGTTTTCAGCCACTCTGTGGGCTCGAGAAATATCCCTATATGCATGTGAGACAAAATGTTGAAATGTAGAAGAGAAGGTTACATAAAAAAAGTTTTCTTACATAGATCATGCTGACATCTGAAGGTGACACTGGTGCAAGACTTTACCTGGTAAAGACACCAGATGCCAGACCAAAAGTTGTGTTGTTGGCTCTTTGCAAAACCTCCTCTTCTGTGTCAAATGGCAAAATGGACATCACAGGCCCAAAGATTTCCTCTTTCACACAGGTCATGTCATCCCTGCAGTTATCTATGAATGGAGCAACATATAAAAGAAATCAAACATTCACTTGTCTATTGCTGGAAAGTGTATTTAATATTAAATTAGGGCCCTTGGTTTCATGCTTATAATGTGAAAAAAGCCAATTACTCTTCTCATGCTAATTGGCAGTGGATATATATTTTTTTAAATTAACATTACATGTAACATTACTCATATGAATGGCAATGGAGAATAATTGCTTTTTCATTGTAGTGGGGATTATTATAAAGGACAAAAACAGACATAAACAGTTGAATAAATTCCCAGTGTCTGACTGCTCATATTTTCTTATAAGGTTTAGACAGAAATATATGCCTCTAGAGTGTGAAATACCAGTACATCTAAAATATTTTCAGAACAGAATAAGTGTAAGAAGCCTGAAGGAAAAAACGCAATGTGCAGCATCACTGGTGGTAGACTTGGTCAGTGTTACTACTTTTAAGGCATGAAAATGGAACCAACCTCACTGGCCAGTAACACGCACAAAGGTTAGTGTTGTAAACTAGAGGCCAAACCAGACACAGCAAAACAAATAAAAACACTACTTACCCAGTACACAAGGGGACAAGAAGTAGCCTCCTTTCAGTTTGGGGTCACTGGAAACAAATGGTTCTCCACCACATAGCACCGTAGCTCCCTAAAACAAGACGCGAGTCATTCAAGCTACATTTCAAATTTTCTATATTGTTACAATCACCACCGTGTACAGTCACCTGTTCTCATTAGATTTCTATTTTATTATCGATCAGACATATTAATGCACAGTTCATTCAATTTGATTTTATGTATAGTATCAATCAGAGATGCTCTAGTATACATAATTTCTACATAACCACATCCTCATCAGTTGTGTGTGCTGAACACTGATAGTAACTTGTTGATCTATTATGAAGAATTTCATAGTAGGTTCAAACCAACTTGCTATGTAAATCTTAAACATAAAGAAAGTTAAAACACTGATAGTGTTGTTACATGCTAACATTAATCTAAAGGGGATGAAAAGGGGGTGATTTTTAAAAAATGACAACTTTTTAAAAAGTCGTCTCTCTAAAATTTGCTTTTTGTAGTAGTAAAATTAGACATGTATCAAGTCACTGACAAGTCAAATTATATTGAGCAGACATTCAGAATCACATACCACACTCTGTGAGGTGTTCTACTGTCTTTTTCACAGATATTTATTATCTTTATTAAGAAGACTTGATGAGTTGATGTGCAGTAGTACCTGTTCCTTAGCTTGTTTAATAAAGCCCAGCACTTTCTCCATGTGGGGTTTGCTGATCAGAGCACCCATCCGTGTCCCATCTAGTAAAGGATCTCCAACAGCAATGGCTTTGGTCCTCTTCACGACCGCCTCTACAAATGGCTTCATAATATCCCTCTGCACAAAGACTCGTGTCCCATTGCAACACACCTGCATCAGCCAGAACACTGTTATGACACCTGCAGTGTGTCTGTACTTATTTAAGGTCACTCATAAAAACACGACAACAAGAACAACTAAAAAAGGGCAATTGGGAACTTACTAGATTCTCATTAATAACTGGCAAACAACCTACACTATATGGCCAAAAGTTTGTGGGCACCTGACCATCACACCCATATGTGAGTTTTGAACATCCAATTTCCGATTTAGTCCACTTTGCTGTTATAATAACCACCTCTCTTCTGGGAAGGATTTCCAGTAGGTTTTGGTGAAAGGTCTTTATGAAATTTCACTTCACCTGACCACACTAATGCTCTTGTGGCTGAATGGGCAAATCCCTACAGCCACAAGAGCATTAGTGTGGTCAGGTGAAGTGACATTTCACGAAGAGGCCTGGGGCACAGCCAGTGATCCTATTCATCCCAAAGTTGTTCAGTGGGGTTGAGGTCAGAGCTCTGTGCAGGCCACTCGAGTTCTTCCACTCCAGCCTTGGCAAACCATGTCTTCAATGATCTTGCTTTGTGCACAGGGGCCACTGTCATGTTGGAACATGTTTGGCAATCTTAGTTTCAGCAAAGGGAAACTGTAATGCTACAGCATACAAAGACATCCTATACAATTGTGTGCATTTTGTGGTGACAGTTTGGGGAAGAACCACATATGGGTGTGATGGTCAGGTGTAAACAAACTTTTGGCCATATAGTGTATTTTAACCAAGATAATCCCAAATGTGATCACATGATAAGTTAGACATTAAGGCAAGCTGATATTAATTCCTAATTACCTCTCCCTGGGTAAGGAAGTTAGCCATTAGAGCCCCTCTGACAGCATTCTCCAGCTCACAGTCCTTAAAGATGATAAGTGGTGACTTTCCTCCCAACTCCAGTGTCACCTGCTTCACGCCTTTCGCGGACATCTCCATGACCTTACAGACAAAGGAATACAGCATGCAATTTAATATTCCATAATGATACCTTAGAGATACATACCCTCTAGTGATATATATGCTTATCTCAAATCCACTCCATACTATTTCCACATAAACACCATTTAAAGATTTCAGTTTATAGGTTTTTCAACAGATGTTTCCTACAAATATGGGATTACCTTTCAATGAAATTCAAACTTCTCTAAAGATCCAAAGTTTTAACAATGGATACATCTCTTAGCAAGCATATATAGTAAAAGCTCCTGGGCTGAATCACTTGTGTTGCAGTAGATAAACTGTAAAAAGTGTCCCTGGATATTCGGTTGAATTGTCTAGATGTTTGGGCTGCACATAATGAATATTTTAAAAGTTGATTACTCATGTGAGTTAAACTACAAAAAATGAATCATATTAAATATTGCTTATAAATGAGGGGCTGAAACAAATCAATTGGCATGTATGTTTGTGTACAGATTTGTTCATTATGTAAAAAAAATATGAGAAACAACTTTTACTGAGGGTTAGGGTTAGGGTTAGGAAACATCTTGTTACTGACTTTTTCCCTCTGGGGCTAATCTAATGATTATTCCCTGTTCCCAACAGTAAAAACCCATTTAAATTACAAATAAGGAATTTAATATGAAATTTGTATTAAATTGTGTATGCCTCATCATTAATCTTAACAGGCTTATTAAACTGTGACATTACTGCACATATTTAACTAAAAAAAAAAAAAAATCAAGTTCCTTCAATGAAATGTAATATGAGGCTATAACATCAACTGCTTTGTATACCAAGCAGAAGTTTCTGAGTGTTTTCATTTTAAATGTTTGTGCATCATCGCCATGCTGCTCTGAAAGGCATCTCCACTTTCCGTATGTTGCACTGTATCATGTTTTTACTCTTTTGACTGAAACTAGCAGTGTATTAGTGACCACCAGTGAAACTACCATTGCTTTATTGACTCTTCTTGATACTGCCGTCATTCAAGTTATTCTGTGGTGTTGCAGGTGTGCATGGAAAGAAGACAGCACGACTCACTTTAATATGTTATAATATCGGCTATGCTTCAGTTCACATAAAGTCAGCATGAAAGCACATTAAAACTTGGTTGGCTACTTTTACCCAAGCAAGAATCCTATATAATGCAACTGGAACCAGTCGTTCTGTTTTTTTAACAGTGTTTTTTAATTAGTGTTTAAATTATTAATTTGTTTAATTTTATGTTTATGTGATAACTGGGCTGCCTGAAAACAGTTTTGTGCACAGTGCTATGTGGTGCACCAGAGCATTACATTCTACACAGAAACAGAGGCCTATATAAGTAAACCTCTTAAGTAAAGAATGTGTTAAATATAAAAATCCACATTTTTCATAATCACCATAACTGATTATGTTGACTGAATGTTGCTGCCCTTGGGATAATGATCAGTAACTACTTCAGCATATGATCTTCTTCCTAATTACTACAGAGGCAGACCAAAACAGAACCCCAAAATCTTTTCCATAAATAAAACCTTCTAGCTTTGTTACCTTCTTGCCAGTAGGCACACTACCAGTGAAGGACACTTTGGCTACCATGGGGTGGTGGCACAGCAGTGATCCAGTCTCAGCTGCTCCCTGCACCACATTAAATAGCCCATCTGGCACGCCAGCTTCTTTATAGATCTCTGCCAAAATGACTGCTGTCACTGGAGTCATGGGAGATGGTTTAAACACCATGGCATTACCTGCGCAAGTGAACATGCAACAGAGAGAAAGTCAGTCCCAGCTACACCAGTGTTCAACAAGGGCAAGCACAGTGGAGTCTTATATAACCTAGCACAATTATGAAATGGATATACTGCAGTAGTCTAGAGTAACTAACATGTAAAATTACTCACATACCACATGCTAGTGCTGGGGCTGATTTCCATGCAGCAATCTGGAAAGGATAGTTCCAGGCTCCAATTCCCACACACACACCCAGTGGCTCTCTACGAGTGTAGGCAAAAGAGCCTCCGGGAAGCTGAATGTGCTGGCCTGATACACATGCACACACACAAATCTTTATTACTCAACTATGGACAAATTTTCTTGTATTTTCAAATGCATTATTTTGGTCCAGGAGATATGTTCTGAATACTCTGTTATAAAGAAATGCATTAGTGGTTAAACAATTTACATCTGAAAATACCTGCTAGTGTGGGAGCAATTCCAGCATAGTACTCAATACACTGCCAGGCCACATCAATGTCCACCTTAGCTTCAGTGATGCTTTTTCCATTATTGATCACTTCCAGTATAGCGATTTGATCTCTGCGTTCCTGTTAAAGGCAACATGGAATAAAGTTTACAATGCAGCATGCTAAATCCCACCTAAAAGAAGATTACATATGCAAGGCCAGTGGGATTCCTGCATAGTGTATCAACACTACACCTTACTGAATTGCCAGCCACATGGCGTTATCAAATGTGCTGGTACAACCTTAGGCCAGTTTAACTGACAATAACTCAAATATTAAATTCACTATCAATAGTGGTGTAGCAGAGACCATATACCTTCCCCAGTTTTGGGCTAGAACCAATCATTTATTGTTTTATCTAAAGCCGTGTTTTAACATTGTTTTAAGTATATTATTTAGATCCAAAGAAACTATGTACATGTGCATCTGCATAAGTCAGTTGTTGTAGACATGAAGTTTAAATTATCTTAGCAGATTTTCATTTGACTATATTTACCCTGTAAAATACAGTCACCTCCAAAAGTATTGGAACTGCAAGACCAATTCAATTGTTTTTGCTATACACTGAAGACATCTGAGTTTGAGATCAAAAGATGAATATGAGGTGATATATCATTATTTATATATTATTTATAGCTACTCAAACCAAGAGTAGACATTCAGAGCTATTAACTGTTTAAAAAAATCAATCTAACAGAGCACACCTGGGCAACAAGAAACACCTGTCAGTTCCAATATTTTGAATCACTTGAAAAATGGGTGGGTTCAAACAAAAAGCTGTTTAACACATCTATGTGTTATGTGTGATGTAAATATCAGGAAATGAAAGCTGAAATTTTGGTCCATTGTCAAATATCCATCTTTTGATCTCAAACCCAAATGTCTTCAGTGTATAGCAAGAACAAAAGAACTGGCCTTGCCGTTCCAATACTCTCAGAGGAGACTGTATTTCACTAAAAAGGAACCACATACTGTTCAGTTATATGATTAATGCTTTTTTGCATTGACCTTTTAACATTACAAATATTTCTTATGAAATACATAAATATAGCAATACATTATACATTATCCAGTAGCTTAAATATACATCCAGATATGAGTTTTATGACCTTTGGGATCTTGAGTTTTGTTATGAATCACTTTAGTGTCTTTACCCTAATAATACGTGCAGCCTCAAGCAGGATCCGAGCTCTCTCTATACCAGCAAGTTTGCTCCATTTCAGGTAGGCAGAGTGTGCACTCTTTATGGCCTGATCTACCTCCTCCTCCCCGCAAGGTATTAAATCACAGAGCACACGACCTGGAGACAGTAAAGTATTGTTTAACTCACACAGGACTGAGGATATTGTCTCTGGCTGGAATGATTTTTAAAAATGGGCCATATGGCAGTTAATCAGTTGCAAGTGAGTTGCACAAAACGCTACATCATGCGAAATGGCTGTAAATTTATCCTTTGCTACACATGGAAAAAAGCCAAACACTTACCAGTTGCAGGCTCATACACTGGCTCAGAGTTCTTTGTGTCCTTGCCTTGAACCCGAGCTCCACCCCAGAAGTTCAGAGCCTCTTTCACAACCAGACAGCCAGTAGAGACATTGCGAAACTCAGGCAGTGAAAGAAGTGGTGTTTGAGCCATTTTAAACTGCGCACAGGGAAAGTGTTGATTATTAGTGCCGTCCAAGAACGCTTAACAATTATTGCAGTGTATTATTGTGGAACAGATTGTGCTGACAGTAACCTAAGACAACCTCGTCCAAGAAAACATTCATTCTTCTGCACAACTGCTGTTCCTTTTGGTCTGCATGGAGCATTTCTCTGTTTAGAGTTCTTGGCCCCATGTCCAACTATCTCCCCCTCTCTCCTTCCTCAGCCTGGCCCGTCAGGCATGTAGGGCTTCAGCAGGGTGTGGACAAGAAATAACCACAATGTCTCAAATCTAATAAGTATGGTGTAAAGTTTTGTTTTCCCCTCACTTTAAGTGAAGTGCAGCATATGAGTAATTATCTGTGCCTTATCCCTTTTTGATATACACCTTAACTGTTTAAATAAAGCTGGTAAATATTTTGGCTATAGTGCATTAAGTGCACACTACATACAGTATTTCCACTACATTCTATTGAAGTGAACCCAAGAAGGGAGCAGAGATTTCCTAAGATTTTCTACATTTGGTATGAACAGCACTTCCAGTCGTTTAGCTAATTTCGTTTCTATGGATTCGTACAAAAATGTAAATATTTCACTCTCTCTTTCTCTCTCTCTCTCTCTCTGCAATAAAACACGCCCCCATTCTGTTCTACGCTGCAACTAAAGTCGCTAAAAAGTGAGTTTACTCATTCTCCAAAACACGGAAAACAACAACAACAACAACAACAACAGCAACAACAACAACAAAACCCCCAAGCAGTACACATTCATTAGTGTGACGTGGAAATATAGCACGGAAGTAGTCTCACAGGATGAAGCTAGCTCGCATTACGCTACACAATAACAGCCTGCATCGAGCACAGGTTTCATTATGCATTAAATGTTTAGGTATTTAACGTTACCTTGAAGTGTGAAGTGACTTGGATTCGTAGTGGAACTACAGAGTCAGCAGGTGTGGAGCTGAAATGTCTGTTCAGCTTGTGTGTGAACCCGTTACATGCAGTCAGCAGTCCAGTTATCAGGCTGTGATTATATAATGGGGTGGGCTGTAAGCTGAACAGGCGCTTTCACTGGTTCATCTGTCTGGCACGTGAGCACTTGTGGGTTTGACACACAATCATCCAGCCAAATTACACTTTTATAATCTGCAATTTCATAATCTGGTTTATGATCTTCAGTTGCATTATCGTCTTCAAAGAAGTTGCACGTCGTAAATGGGTCAAATGTACACTCTTAGGGGAAAAAAGGGCTTTGCTAAACGAGTTCTCCTTGAAACCTTTTGTGGAACCTAACCCTCTGATGTAGAGTTCTTTGTGCAAACTTTTGTGTAACCCTTTACAGCACAGACTCCCAACCCTGTTCCTGACCCTTATTCTGCACATTATGTGCTTCCAACACACCTTATTAACAGCCCTTCCTGAACTAAGTGTGTTAGAGCAGAAAAACCACTAAAATGTACAGGACAGGGGGTACTCCAGGACCAGGGCTGGGAACCTGTACTTGATCGAATCCTTTTTAAGTGTGCAGACACCATGCTTGTGTCATCTATCTTTGTTATGTTGACTTGTATATTAGGAATTATGCAAATGCATTAATACACTAATATTTGTTGCTTTTCCCAACCCACTGTTTCATCTTTGCTGCATCATAAATGAGATGATGCCATGTGTAAATCTGACCAAGAGCATGACTCAAACATTGTTTTAAATAGAATTTCACTGACAATAAAGTAATCCATGTGAGATACCTATACCACTTTATTCACCAAGTGTAAGCACCATAAAACAATTAGAAAAGTGAACTTACAGCAATATAATCCATACAGCTTACTCTCTTATTCTAGTCAACACATTCACAGGTATGCATAAATAAAGTCCTAACCAAGAATTAGTCTTATATTTAAAATAAAAAAGAAACTGGAGAACATATAGTAGTTTGTCAGGTCACTAATCTAGAAACTCTAATAAAAGACCATACTTACATTCTGATCATTATGTAGTGCAGTTATGTAGTGACCCATAGAAATAAGAATTAGAATTACATAACCAAAGTACTCAAATTAAAATGAAAAGAACATTTGGTGATTTTTATTCTATTTACCCAGGTGAGTACTCCTTCTTATCTGTAGCATGCAGATTGAAATAATGTAAATCAAAGCCTATGGGATCAACTAGTACAGTGTTCCCCAAACTGGTCCTTGGGGACCTCATGCCTAAAATGAACCATGAAGAACAGACAATATCTGCTACAGGTGTTGGGAGGCAAGAAAACGGAACAATATGGATAGTCTGTGGGGTCCAACACTGAGCTAGTGGGCTTCTTTTAAAAGCAAGGAGGCTGCTTTCAACAGTCTTTAAATTATTTTTAAGTATTTTAGAAAACTGTACATGGCATTTAAAATGTCGACTTTTAGAAGAAACAATTATTTCTAATACTGTTCTAATCTGATACAGCACAATTATCATTCACATTTGAAGAGTCTCTGGTCAGTATGTCTCAAATTTCCTATAAAGAAGATCTTTATAAAATAACTAATATCAAAGTATTTTAAAAGCATGATCTATTTCCCTGCTTTTGCTAAGAGCAGGTGACCCAGTTTTTCCTTTATGATACCGTCTATGTTTAGCTGGTCTACTTTCAAACTGTATGTAGGGGGAAAATGTGATTAATTATCCAACACAGCTTAAAGTAAAGAAAATGTATTTGCCAGTGTTGAACCATTTTAGTTATGCAGAGCTTGAGTAAAATCATTAGGTCAAATCTAAACATGGAAAAAATATATACAGTGAGGTCAAAACAGGCATTGATAGCTGCTGCATTTAAATATTGTTTTCTCTTTTGTCAAGATTGTTTTTGGTTGCATCAAGTCTGTCCAAAGCATTGCCTAATGAGTTTATGAGAACTTGGCAGCTTGTGGAGGGGGTCCCAAAAACCCTCCAGCTTGTTTGGTGGCAGCACGAGATGGAGCCAGACCCAGCATCTTCTGGATGTTCTGAATGAGAGACAGGAAGGGTACTTTTCACTACGGCTGAGATAATAACTACTCTATACAAATGTAGTAGTATTAATTGTAACAGTAATGTGCAGTTTCAAAATATAGACTTTCTCAGAGATTGTAGTCAACACCTAATTGATGCTGTTCAATAACTTTCTTTTGACTCTTCTCTTGAGCAAGTGTTGAGCATTACCTGTCTAATAGACATAGTGCACAGGATATAGAGGAAGATGAAAGAACAGTCAGTGTAATCTTCACCCAGAAGATTGCGGTGAGAAAGGCCTTGGATGTAGGACAGGGGAACAAACGGCAGCTTTGCTACAACTCGCCCATCGAAGCTGAGATGAAAGAAAAAAAGCAAGAAAATTTGACAAGCAATTCAAAAGATCTACATATTACTCAATAGTACAAAAGACAAAAACAAAGCAAAAACACCACTCATTCATGGTCTTTAATATTTAAACAGTAATCATTCAACCCACTTACATCGAATTGAACATGCCCATTAATGCTGTAAAGCAGAAACCAATGGCGAACATGGACTTCATTCGGACCTGTGATAAAAATGAGGCCGAGAGTTGCAATAAAGAAAATGACTTTCCTGCTAAGATATAAATGACAAATATGGGAGCTGTATCAAATATGATTAATTCACCATTGACAGGTCTCGATTGTTGTTCTTGAGCTTCTCCTCCTGCCTCTCTGTTTGACAAAATCAAAACAAAACAAAACACATTTATTTCTACCTATTTTAACATTCTGTACAGCTGACATTCTACGGAAGAGAACATATGACACCAAATATGGCAAAAGGAAAATGCAATATTAACTACACAGTGGAGATGCAGCAGTTAGTGCTCTGGAGTACTGATCTGAAGGGTGAGTTCAGATTCCAGGACCATCAAGCCTGCCACTGTTGGATCCTTGAGCAAGACTCTCATCCCTCATCTGCTCAGCTCAACTGTATGCAAGCTGCATTCAGATAAAAAATGTCTGTCAAATAAATAAATGTAAATGTACAGCTTTTCACTCACCTATCTTTTTCTTCTGTTGACGTCCAGCAGACTCTGTAATTGTCTCCTTCTTCTTCTCCACTTAAACAGATAGAAAAAAAGAATAAACTCAAATGACCTGGCATTAGTCACTGTACTGAGAACTAGAGTTAGATAGTCAACTCAGTTCATACTTACGCTTTTTGCTTTGCTTTTCTACTTCAGCCTTGAGCCTCTTGTACTTGTCTGTGCGGTATACTAACACCCAGGTTATACCTAGTCATTTCAAAAAGAAAGGAGTAAGGAAGACATCAAGCTCTATAAATGCACCAAACATAGCTAGCTAGACATATATGGCTAAACCGGTCCAATCATCTAGTCAGCTAACTAGCTGCATTTTATCTCCTCAACTCGTGACAAGTAGTAAAATATAGTAACGTTTACTTGCCTTCAGCCAACAACGCAGTGCAAACAGATATGAAGACGATAAGTATTGTGTCTGCGAACATAGTACTCATTTTGAATAAATGGGTGATTATATTACCGCACTATAGCTAACGGTAGATATTCCGGTCAAAGACCAGCGTCAGCATTAGGTGACATCATCAATATGCGACCGCTGGTTTACAGTTGTGCTATTGCTCTCTAGTGGTCAGGACCTGCAGGTTTTCGGCGTTATTTATTTATTTATTTATTCATTCATTCATTCATTCATGTAGAATATGCCCTGTGTAGGCCAACTAATTCTGCTTTACTTTTTAAACGCGAAATTAATGAAAAATGTATTTACAATGAAGCAAACCCAGCCAGACTATTAAATAATATAACAAAAAGTTGAAAAAGAGGGAAGAGCATCCTTATTGTCACATACACATTAAAGTAGCATTAAAGCTTGGCAGTGCTGGGGTTTGAACTCCCACCCTTCTGATTAGAGGTTGAGAGGGCAGGAAGTTAGCAAAGGAGAAGTTAAGGTCATAGTAAAGCACAATGTACAAGCACAATGGCAAAAAGTGTAGGAGAATGAACACCAAGGTTGACATCTGTATACAATACAGAAACAAGTTGGGTCAGTAGGGGTTTGGAGGGAGCAACAGAAGATAGGAAATAATACTCACATGGCTTAGAATATTCACTACACTACACAAAAACATGATTGAGGGCTCTACCCCCAATTTTAATGTAGGGAGACAGTAGAACCAAACTAAACTGTAGAACAGTAGAACCATAATAAACTGTGATGCATATGCTAAGGAAGATGTAAAGCCACATTAAATGGATATTTTACACTGAAGGGCCTGCTGACATACAGCTCTGTGATGAGTGCCGTTAACAAAAAATGAGTTTCAGTTTTTAAGGAATTCTTAGAAAAAGTGGTTCCCCTATTTCTTTAAATAGTTAGTAGTTCTAGCTTTCTAAAAGGGTTCTAGATTTAACCTTACTTATAGTATTTAGTTGAAACTCTGCACCTATAGTGGTACTCTGTATCCAATGGCCGGTGTAATGATCTACATTACACTTAGTCTGATGTCAATTGGGCTGGGCAAAACAAACAAACAACAAACAAAAAAACTGTTTAGTGACCATCAGCACATCAGTAGCTCCTCATAGATGTGTTCACTTATCTGCATTTATCTGAAAGGTACATTCTGAATGCACAAATGTATTGATATCACCTAAAAAACCCATTACATTACATCTTTATTTGCAAATAAAAAACTTAAAAGTTGTGAATAAATTGTAAATAAACCCCTAAAATCAGTAAAAATTATTATAATCACTGAAGTTATTATAATGTTACACATAGAGTGCCCTCCAGAAATATTGGCACCTTTCATAAAAATGAGAAACAATGGGCCTCATTTATCTTTTAGTAAAGTTGTGTGTAAATGTTTGCGTAAGTCAAATTGAACTAAAAATTTCCACCAGATTTACAAAAGGTTTGGAAATGCAGAATTTCTTTGTATTCATGTTGATAAATGGTAATCTCAGCACAGCTGATTTGCATTTCGTGATGCCCAGAAAACTCCATAAAAGGCAAAGCTCACAGCATGGAAAGCACACAATGAACAGTCAGTAAAGAAGAATTTCTCGGGAGTGGAGGTACTCGTGTTTACTTGTTTTGACTCGTGTCTATAAGAATAAAAAATATTATTTAGCAGTGTAACCAGCATAGTCAATGCTAGTGCTAATTCTAGTGTTGCACAGTATTAAAAGAAGATGCAATGGAACTGAACTGAATTTCATCCTCTGAAAAAACCATACTGGTCTCTAAGTATCCATTCCATTCTATGGGCAGCATGTGGGCAACTCTTCCAGTAATATCAATTCTGTCATTTGCACTGCCTTGGCTTACAGCTACTGTATGCACAAACCAGCCCACCCTTATTTCATATGGCAGCATTTCTTGAACAGCTAGTCTAATTTGTCTTAAAATGGATTTTGTGGACACTTGACCATCACATCCATATGTAGGCTTCCCCAAACTGTTGCCACAAAGCTGGAAGCACACAATTGTATAGAATGTCTTTCTATGCTGTAGCATTACAATTTCCCTTCAACGGGAACTTAGAGGTTCAAACATTTTCCAGCATGGCAATGCCCCGTGCACAAAGCAATGTCAATGAAGACATGGTTTGCCAAGGCTGGTGTGAAAGCACTTGAGAGGCCTGCACAGAGCTATGACCTCAACCTTAAATTGAAACTCAGAACTCAGGAATCCTGATTGTTTGTGTCAGTGTCAAAACTAAAGCCTACACAGTAAACCAAAAAAAAGTAATCCAAGGCACACTTCCAATTTAGATAGTTAAAAAGCTTTTATTTAAATGGCTATTTCATAGTAGAAATATTAAAAAAAGATGTAACAATGGGCTGCGAACTACAGCCTACACAGTATTTGTGGATGCTAACACTTAATGTGTGTATCACTATGTGTGTAATACTTTCAATTTCTCCAATAAAGAACAAGCTATCAATCACACAATTCACGCTGCACATGCTCAGTTTAGTGCTTATGTGAGGAAGCAGCATCCTGTAGCAAACACAACCAGATTTATAAGAAAAAAAATTCTAAGTAGGAAAGTTTTTTTTTACTTCAACTTTTGTGATAGCATTATCTCCTTTGTCAATAAATCAATCATTTATTATGTATCTATCTAAATATCTTTCATGCCAGTAAGTGTCAGTGTTGCTGCTGTTAGAAGTAAGCATGTTCATGGCTACCACAGTCTGGGCTAACTGTAACAATATTTGATAAAGTGTTACAACCTATCAGACACTGAAAAAAATTTCAAACCTCTCCAACTTAAAATCTTCTAGTGACCCATTGGTTACTTAAAGGTCAGTGAACTGCTTATTTTAAGCTGTGGTGACAACCCTATAATGCTGGATGAAATAAAAATAGAAAGCTGTGTCAGTTAAATGTTTTATATTCACCATATACAGCTAGTTGGTTTGATAATTGGTTAGACTATTATCAGAAAGTTGACTGAACTATAGATTTTACACTTTGCCAATTAAAAGCAAATTATATAGCATATAATGAATGATACATTACTCACTTACTACACACGCACACACACACACACGCACACACACACACACACACACTTTTTTATTTTGATTATTTTGAAGTGTTGAATAAAACATTTTGTCATTATTCATATTTCATAAAATTACATTTAACCCTGGGCTATGTTATAACTAACCCATAGTATGGGGTAAATTGTAACATGTCGTGCCATGTGTTTGAGACTAAACCATTCATTGTCTGTTTATGATACCAATTGCTTTTGAGGAAGTGTTATTTAAGTATTATACCTTTTGGTGTTAATAATAATAAATTATTAATAACACCTTTTGGTGTTATTATTAAATTTGGAGGCAAACCAGTGATACAACTAACTGAACTTTACTGGATTAACAGTTTGTCAGGAGCAACCCTATCAAAAATGAATCAAAGAAGAGTAGTTTTAAAAAATAAGATTCAGCAAGACCTTGCAAAGAAATGTTGAAAACACCAGACTAAAATACACCTGGTATAAGAGGATGCTCGGTAACCATAGCAACTGATCAGCATCCTGGTGACTGTGCCATCTAGAGGTGAGAGCTGGGATTATCAGTTGTGCTTATGAGAGGTGCACTTTGTTCAAAGAGAGCCGTTTAGTTTCTGTGTTACATCTGGGAAAGACTGAATTACTGTGAAAATTGTTCTTGTCCCACAGTTTTGCAAAGTGTTGATGAAAATGATGGACATTCTCAAAGTACACTGAACATGGTTCAGATTAAGAGGCTGTTGTTAACAGGCTGTCTCTGTTGTTATAGAACGACAAAAAAACCCATCAACACAAGACCCAGTCTTCACATAATAAGCGCACAACACTGTATCTGAGATGCAGTGTTAAATATCTTTAAGAGTTTCATAGTGTCACCTTATAGACCAGATACGGGCCATCTATCCATCCATTCATCCATCCATTTTGTATACTGCTTATCCTACACAGGGTTGCGGGGGAGGCCTGGAGCCAGTCCCAGGGAACTCAGGGCGTGAGGTGGGGGACAGCCTGGATGGAGGGCCAGCCCATCGCAGGGTGCAATCGCACACACACACTCCAGACAAAAACGCATATCTTTGGACTGGGGGAGGAAACCGGAGGACCTGGAGAAAACCCCCGAAGCACGAGGAGAACATGCAAACTCTGCAAACTCTGCATTTTATTGACAAATTTACCTGTGCTTGTTTATAAGAATTTCCAGTTATTACTCCCCAGATTATCTAGCTGTACTCTTTCCAAATGTGCATGCTAACCCTAACATCTTTGCTGGACCAAGTTTTATCAGTGTACAAGGCATTGGCTGGACCTTTTACACAATAGCAAGCATAGTTGCTAAAAATGCACTGATTAAATAGAAGTTTGACAAGATTCTGGATGTGTTAACTAATATTGGGTTCCGCAGGGAATGCTATAAGTATTTTACAAAGAAGACAAAAAGCACAGAGGAGAAAAGAAAAGGCATCCAGTGAAACAGAAGTATTTAGCATGACAAAAATTCTGCTTACACTACACTGTAGAAGTGGAAGTTATTATGAATCGAAATGAATGACGAGAGTAAAAGCTGAAAAGCAGACGTGGAAGTTATTTTGACTCACTTCCACTCCAGTAAATATATCTAATAATATATAATATTAATAATAGTAAGCAAGGGCTAAATCTTCTGTCAGATGAGGCATTTGTTTACGGCTATGCACAGTCAGACCTGCTTGTCTTCCGCCTATACAGTAGCATTACTTTAGTCATAATTAAGTGATAGTTTTATTTGTCTTAATTTATGAATTTGTGTAAATGAATGCCAATAATATAAAACAATGTGTTTTCCCAAAATGTTCTTGATGGTATTCTTAGTCCAGACCTACTGAACTAGCAATGAGGATGTGTTTTTGATAGATGCTCCAAAGCACTTCTGTAAGTCATTCTGGAAAAGGGCATCTGTTAAATGCTGTAAACTTAATCAAAATTAACCAATTTAAACTTTACAGTATATTTCATACATAAAAGTGCAGTAATCTGTGAATATTATATGGTCAAGTCATCTTATGCATAAATTTACATATAGACAGGAGCATGAGTAGCATATGAACATTTTTCCAAATTTATGGGATTTTCATGAATACCAGGTTGATATTATATAAATTTATATTTATGAATGAATGAGTTATGAATAAATCTGT
The DNA here is from genome assembly GCF_027358585.1 of Pangasianodon hypophthalmus. Taxonomy (NCBI): domain Eukaryota; kingdom Metazoa; phylum Chordata; class Actinopteri; order Siluriformes; family Pangasiidae; genus Pangasianodon; species Pangasianodon hypophthalmus. The sequence goes on from NC_069717.1 coordinate 11,389,575, forward strand.
TTGTATCCAGCTTGATAAATGAGTCCCATTGTAAAGGATATCTGGAATCTGAAATACTGACATAAGTTCTTGTCAGTAAATTCCTTACAGAGAAGTTTCCTGATTAGTTAATATAGCTGAACTATGCTGAAATTTTCAAATCAATTCAGTTTGAAACAGTCATACAGTACTGAGTGTGTTGAAAGGATATTCGGTATGAAAATCTGTTTCTTATATGATTTCAGACGTAGTTATTAGCTTCAAAAAGTATCCAGGTGATGTTGTCTGCTGAAGAACAGGTGAAACATGGGTATAAACTGTTTTTGGTTAGGGTAATCTTTAGGCTATCCATGTGGGACCATGTGTAGGAAGCTTCAAGCAGAAGTAGAGTGTCAGGATGGACCTGGCTGGCATGTCCCAACAGGCAGCAGGAGAGAGAGAGAGAGAGAGAGAGAGAGAGAGAGAGAGAAAACAGGTTATTAGGTTTTTGTTCTATAATGGTTTAAGACAGTGCCCATTCTGCAAACTGGGCAGGTCTAACTATGACAGCATAACTCAGAATAATTAAAAACGTGAGCCCGAAGGTAACACAGGCATGAGGGCACCCTGCGACAAAATGCGTTCTGCCACTCCACCATCAATAAACCTGAGTGAATACATGAGAGTGGATTGGGAGTGACAGCATCAAAATATGCCAGTTTGCCAAAACTCTTTGAGCTCATGAACCTCCCAGACCTATTAAGTTGCTAAATACTGTTTTTAAGACCATCTGTCTTAGTAAAAGCTACTACAATGTAAAGACAGCTTAGGCAAAGTAGTCTTTACAATAAATACAGAAGCTTTATCTTCTAGCTGTTGTTAATTTTCAGGTTAGATTTAAATAATAAATTAATTTCTGCACAGTTCTTGCAATTAAGATGGCTTTTAATGGAAGGGAAATATTATCAGTGTGGAAATTGTGGTCCCTGGGCCAAAGACTGGGAATCATTGGATTTGAGCCTGTTATTTATTTATTTATTTATTTACAGTAATTTCTCTGTACCATTGTCAGATGTTTAGTTGATTGCACATATCTGCACAAAACCGGATTGGAACTTGAAAAACGCGACTGGTAGGCACATTCCAGTTGCGTGTTTGCGGGTTTCAACATGTACATTTGAAAGACTAATTTTATTTGATGTATGTAGGGACAGACTAACACTAACAGACAAGAGACAGAGTTGTAATGATAACTTTTAAGATCCATTTACAGGATACAAAATTACAATTACAAGAATACAATTGCATTTACTGTATGTTCTCCCCACGGCTGTGTAGGTTTCTTCTGGGTTCTCCAGTTTTCTCCCACCTCCCGAAAACATGCTGGTTGGTGGATTGGCTATGCTAACCTGCATATTTGTGTTTATCTGTCAGTTTTTGTTTGCACTATTGCTTAGTAATGCAGTAAAACTTGAGATTATTGACATTAACAATAAACTTTGTCCATTTTAAACGGTAGAAAACATTATATTTAAAGGAATCTCCAAAATCAATAGACAGAAAATATTATTTTGATGGCTAATTTGAACACTGCCATCACAGGGGACGTTGCCCAAGGTTCAGATCCATTGACGTGGGAAAAAGCTTGATTCCTGTGCTGCAAAATTGCGGTTGTAGATG